>NC_062522.1:15887872-16032872 GCF_022655615.1 Tachysurus fulvidraco
GAGGTTAGATGTCTGAAAGAAGTCGAACAGAGAGAAAGGAGGAAGTGAGTGAAAAGGACAGGATTGAAAAAGATCATGTCTGTAGTGTTATGAAGTACGGTACAAAATCTTGGAAGGATGTAACGTATTTTCAAAATACAGCAGATGTGCCAAGTCATTCAAATCACAGTTTTTTTCTATCTATCTATCTATCTATCTATCTATCTATCTATCTATCTATCTATCTATCTATCTATCTATCTATCTATCTATCTATCTATCTATCTATCTATATACTGTATCTATCTATCTGTGCATTTTTTGCTAAAATAATTGATGCGTGGTGGGCATTTGTGATAGTTGTGTGTGTTGTGTGTGTGTACAGATGGGGAACTCAAGGAGACTTCACCACTACACACCCTCTGCCGGCAGTGAAGGTCAAACTGTTCACAGAGAGTACAGGAGTGTTAGCTCTGGAGGACAAGGAGCTGGGCAGGGTACGAATCTCCTTCTGTTATCACTTCCTCTTCTTCTGTGGCTGATTCTAATAATTCTAGCTTTCTGAAATGCCAGGTCATTCTCTTTGCCTGCGATAACAGACCAAATCACAAGTCTTATTCACCGTATGCAAACGACTGTAAAATGCTGCAGACGATTGATTAATTTGATTATATATTTGACATTTATGCAATCTGACATTGCAGCATATACAAGTAATTATGTAATCAAAGCGTTCCTATGAGAAAATCATGCCAGTGAACACTTGAAAACCTTACAACATTAGTATGCAAACATTTCTAGTGTACGTCTGGCAACGGCTTACAAAATTACAAAAGAATCTTGCGTAGCTAACTTCATAGTGGTATAATATTCAATTTAATGTTTGTCAATTTCCCTAGAGACAGAATTATGTAAGTAACTACTCCAAGGATCCCTCAATGCATGCACACAAACTTGTCATTCTTGAACCTACATAACTATGCTATTAGCATTACTGTAGTACCTGAATAATTGATTGTATTTACAGAATAAATACAATTTACTATAGAAAAGTTATTTGATATAAGATGAGTGAGTATATACATCTGAAGCTGAATAAGGACAATAAATCTTTAGCTATTTTAGATTGAAAGATCTGTATTGGCTGAATGTTTAGAGCATCTGAAGGAAAAAGGAGCCTGTTTAGTTCAGAATGTCTAGCCATATTGTCCCTTTGCCGACTTCACTTTGTCTTTTTTATGCTCCCTGCTGATATACACACAAACACCCACACAGTAGAAAGGTCTATTTTAGACCCATTTGACTTCCCTTTGGAGAGTCTTGTCCAGTTCACACTTCATGCACAAACACTGTGACTTTCACTGTTTAGTCCTCTGCATGATAAAATCAAAACTTTTATATAAAATAATTGTTTTGTCTGGCTGTTTGTAATAGATTTATTTAGATAGATAGATAGATAGATAGATAGATAGATAGATAGATAGATAGATAGATAGATAGATAGATAGATAGATAGATAGATAGATAGATAGATAGATAGATAGATAGATAGATAGATAGATAGATAGATAGATAGATAGGAGTTATTACATATGTATGTGAACATGTTCAGACTCAGCTTAAATTAATATGAGCACTGTGTATTGGTTGACGTCTCTCTAGTTGTTAGCTTGCACAGCTTGACCTTGCCTGTTAACAGGGAGGTGTGATGTGTTTCCTCCGAGGAGCAAGTCAGCTCAGAGCTCTTTAAAGTTTGCAAAGTCGAAGATTACGTTAACTCATCAAAGAGAGGCAGAATGTGGGGTGAGTGGGGAGTCAGACAGGAGAGCCGGATTGAGAAAGATGACACGAGATACGATAAGAAAAAGCTTGCTCCCTTCTGATAACGTGCCATACATGCAGCAACTCTTTCAACATTCAACTCCCTAGTCTTCAGAAGGATGAGAAAAATATTAATTGAATGTTAAGAGTTTAAAATAAATGCTGACTAGAAATGTGACACGTACATATTAGCTCAGCTCATACAGAAACCTGTGTCCTTCAGAGTGCTTATCCTGTTAATGATGCTGCATATGTGAAAACAGATTGAACTGAAAATGTTGGCAACAAGATGGCCTTATATTCTTGTTTAAGTGAGCAAATTCTCCTACTATCACAACCAACTGTAATAAACCTCTCTGATTGTTGAATAGGTTGTCCTTCACCCAACCCCTAACAGTCCTAAGCAGTCTGAGCTCCATAAGATGACTGTGACCAAGGCCTGCCCGGACCAAGACCTGAGGATCAAACTGGCTGTTCGCATGGACAAGCCCCAGAACATGAAGGCTTGCGGGTATGGATAGAACTGATGATCCAAACCAGAGAGCTGCTTTGATGTTGCACTTTTTTAAATTTCCTTTAAATGGCAGAACAAACTACAGTATAATGTGTCATGGTATAACAGAGCTCTTATAGTGCATTGTTCTGTAGTGTACCATTTGTGTTTTCTTTATTGTGTATGAACTCCTTTGCAATACCCCGAATCATCCTTTAGGCTCACTCAAACTTGATGTGTTTTACTGCATAGGTACTTATGGGCTTTTGGGAAGAATGTGTGGAAGCGCTGGAAGAAGCGCTTCTTTGTTCTGGTTCAGGTCAGTCATCTGAATTTTCTGCTGTGTGAGTCATGCAGTGGAAAAAAGTCTAGAAACATGGACGATGAATGAAAATGAGACATATGACTCAGAATAGGATGTTACTTTTCAGAAATAACAAACGTTGGTGTCAATCTGTTGTAAAGACTGAAATCCTTGATCTGAGAATGTGTGTGTGTGTGTGTGTGTGTGTGTGTGTGTGTGTGTGTGTGTGTGTGTGTGTGTGTGTGTGTGTGTGTGTGTGTGTGTGTGTGTGTCTGTGTGTGATTTGTGCTACAGGTGAGCCAGTACACTTTTGCTATGTGCAGCTATCGGGAGAAGAAGTCAGAGCCACAGGAGCTGCTGCAACTGGATGGGTATACTGTGGATTATACTGACCCACAGCCAGGTATACATAAACACACACACACACACACACACACACACACATTCTTAGAGCTGTGTGAGATGCTCGCATAGAACAGAGTTTGCCTAAAACAGGTGTCAGTTACAGTCCTGACTTTGATCTGAAGCTCTTTCTCTTTCTCACAATATGAGCAGCATCACCATCACCATCTGACAGATCAATGTATCCATAATATATCCTGACATTTCTGTTTTTTTTTTGAAGGTCAATAAAATGTGTTTTTGCACAGAGGATATTGGAGGAGACAAAATCTTAATATGAGACATTGCTTATCTCGAGGACTGAATTTTATAGATAAAAGTATGAACTTCACTTATGTAAAGTGAGCTGTAAGCATAGCATGCGTGTGCTTGCTCAAACTGTTCTTCTCTCTCCTCCATAATCAAGAAAAACCAGGGACAGTTAGAAAAATGACTTAAGCATCTGTGCAACTCTGAATACGAGTAACTTTTCTTGAGGAAATACTAGCATAACTTGAAATGTGGTCACTTTATCTAATTTTATTTATTTTAAAAAACATTTGAAATTTGTACATTTGAGTCACAGTTGAAAAGGCATGTTTTCCTTCACTGTGTGTAGGTTTGGACGGAGGCCGTGCTTTTTTTAACGCTGTCAAGGAAGGCGACACTGTGATCTTCGCCAGTGATGATGAGCAGGACCGCATCCTATGGGTGCAGGCCATGTACCGGGCTACCGGCCAATCACACAAGCCGGTCCCACCCACCCAGGTCCAGAAACTCAACTCTAAGGGTGGGGCATCGGCACAGATGGATGCACCCATTTCTCAGTTCTGTAAGTTCTGTTCTGCAAACGTACATTTTCAGGCACACAGTCTATAAATGTGTAAAATATATTTCATCTCAAGCTTTTAAAGAAAAAAATAGTATACATACTTACAGAAATATTACCTAACTTAATCAGCAGTGACCAGCCAGTGATACACACATACACAAACACACACACACACACACACACACACACAGACACACATACACACACACACACACACACATTCTTTAGGCATTCTAGATCTATCCAAAATATTCACCTCGGTGATCCGTTGTGAATGTATTCATCTCTGGTCAACACTAAGAATCTAATGTGTCACCTGTACAATAGCATGCATTCTTAACAGATTGCAGCAGTAGCAAAAGGTAAGAATAGTGTGTGTACAGTGGAGTGTGTGTTGATTCTAAGCTGTAATTTTCTGTGTAAGTTTTTTTATTGCGTGCCAAAAACAAAACAAAATATTAAAATGGAGTTACCTTTAGAATACAGTATGTACATTCTTGACATCCATTTACAAAGATATTCCAAGTAATGTTTGATTTTGTTACAGATAAGACAGAGTAGCACCCAACCTTTGTTTTAAATCAGTTTTATTCAAAGTTTTTTCACTGCACATTATGTCTTCAGAGAGCTCTCTGCTGAACTAAGTGTGCACAGTGAAAAAAACCCCCACAGCAACAAGCACAACATGATTGCAATAATCTGAAAGCACTCTATCTTTTACACTTTGAACACGAGACTTTATGTAAGATAACAGATAAAAAAGCAATATCGGATATTAATCTCCAATGTACATTAATCTCTAAATAACATGAGCATTACAGTTTAGCTAGGTTGTAATAAAATATTAACTCTGCAATGATATGCATAGGAAGCTTCAAGAAGAGACAACAGCGTGTATAAACAAAACAAAATAGATCCTGCTATTCAGAACCGTGTCCATGTTTTTGGTGTGCATCTTACAACCTCAGCCTCTGTTCAGATTGAGGTTTTTTAGTCCTACAGCTACTTTTAAAAGTTACTGAAATATTAGCATCATTGCTTTTTTTCTTGTATCCAAACAACTCTTTTTAAAAGGTTGTTTTTGAGGTATTCTGTTAAAATTTGTGCTTTTTTTTATTCCATATTAAGTGAAACTCATACAGCTATGGAAATATTAAGGTTGATTAAAAACAATCCAGCAAGTTTTTGCTGTTTATGTATCGGTTATTATTATTATTCGGTATGTAAATGTTTCTTATGGTCAGTTTTTATTAAATTTAGCTGATGTCATTCAGATATAAAACAGATCTTAGCTCTTCCTTCTGAAATGCAGTAACATGCCGTAGATGTTTTACACTCTCACCTTCTACATACGGTGGGTTTGAATGGCACAAAGAAGTAACATACACCACTTACAGCCCTCACACTGACCTCGCACACACACATCAAATCAGTATTCATTGCAGTTGATTCGAACAGATTCTAGAATGCTATGAAGGTTCTGACTTTTCTTCTGGTGATTAATCAGTTTCCCCAGCATTTTGTGTCTTCATGTGGCTGTTGTAGCCAAAAATACTTGCTTTTTGGTAACTACATGAAATTGCAAAATTGCGAGCACATGATTCTTATTTTAAAACTAGTACTTTTGAGGACACATGTAATTACTTTCTGTGATCACAGTACTCATGTTCGGTGCATGTGAATGTAAGGACGTTTTGGCTGAACGACACACCAAGTGTCTTAGCCCAATCCTGCAGAGAATATGTGGTAATTTTGAAAAATTGGAAGGTCTGGAGAATATCATAGAGTTTGCTTGAATTTGGTGTCAATTTCTGCAATTGCAAAATCGACAAAATCCTGGAGGGACTGATTAAAATAAAACATGTAAAATGAAAGGAAAAATCCACCCTAAACCACTTAAGCATCTTCAATAGCATATTTTCTAAATAAGTTCTAAGTTGGCTTTTTGTTTTTTTAAAGTTAAACTTTTTTGATGGCCCTTGTTCACTTTGGCTATCAATTTCCTACATTATCTAATATAAGTAAACTTATATTACACTACCAGCAAATAGTGGCAACAGTAGGAACGAAGCCTCACTGTATGTCTACCTAAAGAAAGCAATGCAGCACAGCTTTAATCATTTAATCTTTCCAGCTCACTCATCTCATCGTCTGTACGCTGTGGTCAAAGAGATCTGGCTCCACAGTTTAAAATTTCAGGCTCCTGTATGATAAAATAATACCACCTTTTCATCTTGTAGCCACGCTAAATCTGTGCACAACTGAGTATAACTGCATTGCATCCTTGAACATCACGTCTAGACATTGCTGCCTCCACTTCGGGTTTCTCATTATTTCAACATTGGATGTTGCGGTATAATGACGAGCGAGAAAAGAAGCTGTTGCCATTTTGTTTTAAGGAGCTAATAACCAAGTCTGACCATTATATCTTATGTTTGAGATTGTTGAATTTCTCTTGGGAATAATAAAATAGATACAGCACAAAGCAACAAATTAACATAGCCACGCTAAGTACAACAGAAATATATTTTAATAGAATTATATTTAATTTGCTTTAGGGTGGTTTTTTCCCTAAAGAGAATGAATTTGCGATATTTATTATGTTATTATACAGTATATACATTATATAACATTTTTAACTAATGCAGTGCCTTCATAGAATCCTTATAGTTGCTGTTACTGGCATAACATATCCAGTTTACAACTATTCTGATATGGACCTCTAAAAGGTAAGATTATTTGCCAGTACAGTGTCACAGAACATCTATATAGATTATACATTGAAGAATCCTGTTAAAACCAACTGCACCCAAGTAATGAGTAAAAAAAAAAAAAAAAAAAAAAAAAGATACACCAATCTTTATCTTTTTCCCCATCTTCCCCTCCTTGTCTATCTGTCTCTATTTGACATTGTCCTACACCAGCTCAGACTGCACTATCATGTTGGTACAAATCGTCGTTTTTACATTGTGTTTATCTTCCTTCATGCTTTGCTTGTACCCTTCTTTACTCGTGCAGCTATAGTGGGGTCAGGGTTTTCGTGTCTGCATTTTTTCCTTCAGCCTTGTTGCTAGTCTTTATGTTATTCTGATTTGTCCCTTCTTACCCTGCTGTCTTCTAGCTGGACTTAAGGGTAAGTGCTTCCCTGTTAGCTAGCACCAGTCAGATAATCCTAAAACCATTATCTGACAAATATAATGTGTCTTTTCTTTTTTTCTTTTTTTTTTTTTACTCTTCCTTTTCCTTCTTCTTTTATTTTCCATTTTTTAACTCTCAAATCTTTTCATGCCTTAGACCAAAGTAGATGATTTTATTTAATGGATGTAGGTCTTTATTAAAAATATACTTTTTTTGCCAGATTAGGATGCATGAATTTTTAATTCGTCTCTTGTTATTAAAAAGCACAGATATTATGACTGATTTGTTTGCATAATTGCCTTCTCTAACACCTCTAACACACCTACTGTAGTGTCGCTGAAGTAAGAAGACCCCTCAGAGTAAAGATGAAAGATGGATGATATGTCAAGAGTAACGTTAATATACCATGCATTAAAAAAGAACATTAGACACCGGAGATAGGTGCCTAAGCCGAGAATATTCTCCAGCATCTATTCTTAGGCATCTATCTCCGGTGTCCAATTTTTTTTATAGTATGCAGGATATTGAAGTTTACAAATCATGCATGCAAAGAGTTAATACAGCTAACATCTTTATAAACAGAACTCCAGACCTACAGTTATCTAGTATGAAATGTTTTTAAGTTCAATTTCAATTTAACTATTGACTAATAAAATTATCAGCTCATGGCAACAGAATCTATAGCACTTTACTCTTGAGGGTTCATTTATCATTAGGTTGATTTATTTTATTTTATTTTGGCTTATAAGAGATGGCAAATATGTAAGTGGAGTATTCTCAATGCAATGCCAAGGACTAGGTATTGCCATCCTTTGTTTCCATGAAATACTCCCAGTTTTTGTAATATTTTTAATCAGATTTTCTGGGTCTGTTATAGATAGCTGCTAAGCCCAGCAGTGAGACACTCCATTTTGAGTTTGTGTTCTGATTGCCCATTTATTGCTTGAGTAGGTGAGCACTCAGATGTGATGTAGTTCATTTAGATGGTGGTAAAAGGGTGAGATTTTTGTTTGTTTGTTTGTTCCTTTCTTTTGATTTTGTTATTACCCATGTTCCCAGAGAATGACCCAGTTTTAGCCTCTGTTGGCTTCATGCTAAACTTATGTACTTGCAACAGAACTGTAATGCTAGCCTGTTAGCGTACCACCACGGTGGCTTGCTTGCTAGTGTGCTCAGCAATTGTTGCGAACACACTGAAAAATCCTCATGTATTGTCAACTTGCAAATGCTGATTTAAAAAAAAAAAAAAAAAGATGGAATGCAAATAGTCAGCCTTTAGTGGAAAATGTATCAGCAATACTTTTCTTGCATGTCACTGAAAAGCATAGTGGTTTGACTCATTGTCTTCCCGCATGTGATTCTAGGTCATCATGGAGCATTTACATACACTCACGTTCAAAGGAAAATAATATTAATTAACGTATCCAATAATGTAATCCGCTTCTCCTACTAAGTAGGCTTTAACAGAGATATTAAAATCTACTGGCATATGTTGGCATAATACATACTGAGATAACCAGATTAGTGTAAAGCACAGCTGTTAGAAGATAGACATTTACAGCAAAATAACATATTTAAAGTGCTGTTATACATCTTTGCCTGATATAACGCCCCTCTCTCTCAAGCCTTTGATGGTTTCTTTCACATTTCTTATTATTCTGTTATCCAAATCTTTCCGCTTTCTCCCCCACAGATGCTTTACTTTTGGTAACACTTTCTCACTTATTATCTACTTTACTGGCCCATACTATATTATGCTTTCCAGAGTTTTATCATAGTTACTGGTCTGATTTTTAGTTTATTTTTAGTACATTTATTTTATGTTCCCTCTTTCTTTTCAGTTATTTTTCTCATTCTCTTTCCTTCAGCATTATTTTTCTCATGAAGGAATGCTCCCTTTCTTTTGCTTTTTTTTGCCACTTCTGAATAATTCTTGAGATTATGATTTATTTTACAACGCAAATGATTATTGACAGTCTGCATGTAACCCCACAAAGACCCATAAATCCAGCAAGTCTAAACTAAAAAGCTAGAAAACCTTTTACAGATCTGTCGTTTCTCTATGTAAAAAGTCTTTATCCTGTCCCGTCACCACATTCATAACCATTTTCACCTGTTTATGTGTTTATATACTCATCTAAAAAGACATTATTAGCTGCTGCTTACAAACTTACAGCTCAAAGACGCTGCACACATCGTTCACACAACCATCACAGCACTATTTCGGATTCTATCGTTCCTTTCTGTAGCTCTTTTAGTCATTTTGTCTTGCATATATTATTATGGCTTTTTTTTTCTAAATAGAAACTAATTGATACACTTCATTTAGTTTTAACTGAAGATTAAGTATGCAGGAATAATTTTACATAATAATTAAACTTCATAAGCATTATCAGACAATAATGTTATGCTAAAATAAGAGACAAGCATGTTAGAGAAGACCGCTTCGCCTATTTTTTAGGGAAACAATATCTTTTCGGAAGAACTCAAAAGATTTTTTTTTCTCCAAAAAACGCTGGAATTTTTAACCCTAGAAAGTGTATATCCAATCTAAAACTACTGTATTAAACAAGCTTACCAAACTCCCCCCCTGTTTTTCTGACATCTCCATTTTTACGAGCACACAATCCATCATTTCTCTCTAAATGAATGACATTAACCAGTTGCGAATGGCAGAATCTATTATATTCATGTGAATGAAAAAGCATTACAATTCATCATTAAGAATTCCTCCACTATCCACGTTCCCTTGAGTTATAATTAGGGGTCTTTGCAAGCTAAACCTAGTAAGAGTTTGAAGAAACTGCACCCAAATCTATCCATGCATGCCCATCCAGTTTGAATGTGGGTTGATGAGTTGAACTTGAGCATTGCCTAGTTCCACATTGCTAGGTCTGATTGAACTCTCCTTGACTTCTGCTGCAAGTTGACAATGTGAAAGCTGAAAGTCTTTGGTTTGCTGTAGAGTAGATGAATAAGATACTGTTCTTTTGTTGAAGGAATACGGCCCATTGTGTAGACTGTTTTGCTAACTTCATCTTCCTTACGCCACCCCCACCCTGACTTTCCTTGCGGCTTGTGTGGCTGGCTGAACAGATGCTGATAGGGCACAGAAACACGGCATGGATGAGTTTATCTCGGCTAACCCGTGTAATTTTGACCACGCCTCACTGTTCGAGATGATGCAGAGGCTCACGCTGGACCACAGGCTCAATGACAACTTTGCATGCCTGGTAAGTGTGACAGATGTATAGAAAGGTCCAAATATCCGGGGTCCACTATCAAGAACTGTTTTTATTAACCATCCATGTCTGGGAGCTCAGGGAGAAAAATTGGTCATGCTCTCTCACTGCACGGGAAGGCATACTTGCTCTCCCCTGTCAGTCACAGTGACACTAGCCAATCCTGAGTGTTTGCTAGCTCATGAAAGTGTAAAAAGGCAGATTGTGCTTTTCTTTTACCTTCCTCTGAAAAAGTAGAAGAAAAAAATGGATGGATGAGTAAATTTTTTTTTCTCACAATAATTAGTATTTTCACAATAATTAAGAACAGAGATAATTAATGTTTGTAAGCAAACATTGTGTGAGCAGGACATTTTGAAATATATTTAAAATAGTACTTGAACAAAGAAACTGCTAGTAACTGCATTGCCATTAGATATATTTCAAAAGGAAGCAGTCCACTTGATAGAGGACACCCTACTCAGAAAACAGCATGTGGGCTCTTATACAGTATTACAGGACTGAAGAGTGTCTCTGACTGACTGACAGTGTTTCTGTGTGAATGCTGAATGCTGAATGACTGGATGACCAATCATTGCTCTACATGGCATGTGACACCCTTTTGCTTTTTGCAGCATTACCAGACCCTCAGCCTCTTTTCTACTCCGTTCTGCTTGCAGGGTTGGTTTAGCCCAGGTCAGGTCTTTGTTCTGGATGAATACTGTGCTCGAAATGGTGTGAGAGGATGCCACAGGCACTTGTGCTACCTTAGGGACCTACTGGAGCGAGCAGACGCAGGTCACATGATTGACCCAACACTGCTGCACTACAGCTTCGCTTTCTGTGCCTCCCATGTCCATGGCAACAGGTATCAGAATGGTCCGTGATAATAGTCTTGGGGAGGTTAAAAAATTTCAGGAAAAGAATGAAGGACCGAAGGGTCATCAATGCTTTTTTTAACCATCATTTTTATTTTGTATTTGTCCTTTAATTAATATGTTTACATTTTTTTGCATTCATATTTCATTTATTGATTTTCAATTTATTCTTTCTGCTTCGTTTCTAACATTAATTCATTTATTTCCCCATCGTAATAGTTTTCATTAACCCATTAAGACACCCTTTCTTTTCATTCATTGTTTTTATTCCTGAATCTTATTGCTTCAATGCTGCTCACCTCATCACATGTTCCTGGTAGTCAGAGGGGGTCTGAGTTACAAGGGGTTGGCTCTAAGCTGGAAGGGAAAACGGAGTCTAAAAAAAAGAGGAGCTTTAAATCTCAGCAAGTCCCAGTGTTCCAAAGGTAAGAGGGTTTTAAATGCAAGGAAATAGCAGTTACATACTAAACCTTTATTCCATCATTAAATATGCAGGACATACCTACCCAGGAAATAGAATAGTCAATTCAAAACAGAATTAAACAATAAAAAAATTACCCTTTTATAAAAGAGGACTGATTTTGATTGATTATTGAAATGTAGGTTTAAGACTCCCCTTGGCTTTCAAAAAAATCACTGAAGTTAAAAGAAATGTATTAGTTTTAGGACTGCAATTAAATGATATATTTATTTTGATTGTGCTTCTAAGAATGATTATTTTTTTGTTGGTCTTTATCATCTGTGGTTAGAGGGTCTTGAATGTGTTTGGTTATAATAAAGTTCAGTTAAAAATGAAAAGTACAGTTTTGCTAAAGATTATGCACAGGCAAAAAAAAAACTCTTTCTTCTTCATGGAAAAACCTACTTTACATTACTGATGTGGGTCACCAAATAATTATTAAGTAAATGAACATTCTCCTATGTCCAGAGTCAGTCCTAGTTAAGGACGTGCATCTGCTGCCACCTCCAGGATGCCTTAATCTATATTCAATGTAAAGTAATTTTATTTGAACATTAGAGACAGAGACACAGTGATGAATTTTGTGAAACACACTGCTATCTGTACACAAGTACGTAAAATAGGGATCCTATTTCCTGCCATGAGAGCTGCCTGATGGTCAACTTGTTCCAGGCAATTGTTTCAGTATCTCATTAATACTTGAAATACCTCAGATGAATTCTGTATGATTCCTTCATACTAAGTATTCCTGCTCCTCATATTATGCAAAATAAGGTTTCTGATTAACATCTCATGTAATGTTAATATCTCATGGGATTTGTTTAATAATTGAGGGCACATTCTTTATGTTGAGTGAGTTTGCTCCCTTTATTCATTCCCAACTATTCAATTATTTTTATAATTTCTATAAATGTTCAAAATCTCTTGGAGATTTTAAGACCTGAAACCAGATAATAAGACCTGAAAAAGTCATTGTACTGTGAATTTGTGTGATGACCTGGGAAAACCCTTCACTGAATAAATTTTGATATTTTTGTCAATGATTATTATTTTGCTAAACTGAAATATATTTTTTTGCACATATTAGGCCTGATTTATCTTTATTGTATTCAAGTTGTGTGATGTTTCTTTGTATCATTACAATGAAACACATGCTTAAACTATAGCGGATTTATTCGTATAGCTGATTTATTTAGCAACGCCCACAAAACTACATAAAAGGCTAATGTCACAGAGAACTGAAAGCACCAAATGAGGATAAAACAGTGAGAGAAAAGAAATCCGTCAGAGCCAGAAGTAGAAGGTATTTTGAGTCATGCCTTACATCAATAAAAGTATAATTTAGCAGCACAACATCACCTGGAAAGGCTAAACTCTTGGGACAAATTATAGTGCATATATGTGAATTAAGTTAGATGAATAGAAAATGGCTGATTATAGACTTTGAGGGAAAAAAGATATCTACATTGTACAGGCGTTCAAGATCATTAGGTATGTTTATGACACAGGAAAACTGCTATTTATAATTACTGCGACATCCGGGTTTTCCCAGACTGCTGCACATACATGACCTAATAAGCTAATCTAGTGCAAGATTGAAGTCTGAACAGCAGCATTTTATTTATTTATTTTTTTTCTGAAATAGACCTGATGGTCTTGGAACCGTGATAGTGGAAGAAAAAGATCGCTTTGAGGACATCAAAGAGCGGTTACGTGTTCTGTTGGAGAACGAGATCACAAACTTTAGGTGAGTAAATGTGTTTAGGATACATGGGAAGTTTTATTTGTGCAGGTTTCTTGGCTGTCTTTAATGTCTTATTAGTTTTGTATGACACAACTATACCACTCACACTATTACTCATTGTGGTTTTGCTCCTGCCATAGGTATTGTTTTCCGTTTGGTCGTCCTGAGGGAGCACTGAAAGCCACTCTGTCTCTGCTGGAGAGGGTAATGATGCCATCGTTTTCAGCAAACACATTGCTCTGTTTCTCAGTATATGTGAGCAGAGAAAGAGAAAAGGGGAGATCGTTTCGTCTTGAAACGTTTCTTATTAAAGTGCACAGAAATAGTGTAACCCGTTTTTCCGCGTACTGTTCATGACCAGGTTCTGATGAAGGACATTGTGACCCCAGTGCCACAGGAAGATGTGAAGACTGTCATCCGTAAATGCCTGGAACAGGCAGCTCAAATCAACTACCAGCGCATTACTGAGTACGCCAGAGTGGAAGGTGACTACCAATGCTTTTATGTTTTCCACTGTTATGTCTTTAATCTTTTTATCCCCCAGATTAATTCTATGCAGTAGAAAGAGGAACTGATTGCCCTGTATTATCTCTCTCTCGCTCTCGCTCTCGCTCTCGCTCTCTCTCTCTCTCTCTCTCTCTCTCTCTCTCTCTCTATCTATCTATCTATATCTATATACATGACCTTATTGTTTTATTGTCCACTACATGTCAAGATAATCAGATAAACTCTAAATGAATGTTTATGATATGTATCTGTAAGTGCTGTGTGTATCTAATTACTCTAATTATGTTAACCATAAATATAATATTTCATTTAAGCACACCATAAATTAATCATATATTCACAAATTATCGAACAGGGGTAACGTTTATTTAAAATGTCTATAGGTCTGTGCCTCCTGGAAGCCTGTGGGAAATGTATTATTGTACTAAAAATAATTTTCCAAAGGGCTTCTATAAATACCAGTCCATTTCTAGATGCTGTGGGAAAGAGGTTTTGCACAAATGATGGAACAGCCCTTTAATCAGAAATGATTACCTGCTATACTGTATCTTTTGTATTTTCAGAGACCATCACGGTTGACTTCAGAACATAGAACAACTATTTAACCGTAGCTTAGATGGTTTTGTGCACATTGCCTTGTGAGTAAAAATGCATTCAAATTTTTAGAGTAAAGAGCTTCTGATTTCTTCCATTCACTTGAGGTGACATGAAAGACGGAGCATAGGGACTTGATATAAAGACACAAAATATCGTCCATTTCCCTGCACCTTTCTGTTTTTTTGTGTATAGTTCTGCCCAATTCTAAAGCCAAGATCTATCCTTTCGAACCATTCTTGCAATGGCTGGGTTAAAGTAAATCTTCCGAGATTTCTGATTGGCCTTATGGAGTTTCCTTTCATTCAGGTCTTCAGGCCATGTCTGAGACTAGGGAATTGGGAAGAGACTTGAGGAAGGGGCTTAAGGTAAGCAAGGAAGATCCAAAAAAAATAGACTGAGGAAGGGAAGTATTGGAAGGCAAAAACAAGAATTTGGGGGAAATGTTGGCTTTACTTTAAGAAAGACATTAATACAAATCAGAGAATGGGACAAGATGAAAGAAACAGCGAATAATGGCAGGTATAAAATGCCCTCGGAGAGAAAGGACAAGGATAAAGGATTGTTTTTTTCAGGTGAACCAGCTGTAAGAAGATGACAGGAAGATGATGATGGTCTATTTGGAATTGGGCTTTTTTCTCTTCAAAAAGACATGGGGTCTGGTTCAATTGAGTACACCCCTGTCTTTTGATCCCACCTCACACCTCACCCCCTACCCCCCTACCGCCCTACCCCCCTACCCCCCTACCCCCGACTGGTCGTCTTATACCATATATCATTGGCTCTTTCCTGTTAATATTTTGTCCCTGATAATTTGTGATATTTGAGGGTTAAAATGGTGAACTAAAAATTTACAAACAGGAGCATTGTCTGCTCTTTTTATTTTCAAAATGATTTTGGCCCCATTATATTACAAATGAGTTTGCATAAAGACCACCAGACATGCCCTTCACCATCTTTAGCCCTTAACCCCCTGATATCTGACCCCAAACTCTTGCATGCCCAAATCCTCTTTTTCTTCAGGAAAAAAGAGGGAAATGTATGATCACCCTGTCTACTCCTTGGCTACACAAGTGATGGATTTAACCATCCGTGAGTAATTTCTTCATATCCTATTCATCGCTCTTTCTTCACTCCTGTACACTTCGTCTTTCATGATATTTTCAGTCTTTTTTTCTTTTTTGATATATAAGGTAAAGGTTTATAGAAACAAGGATTAGGAATTAACATTTATAATCGGGAAACATGGACTAGTACTGTAAGAAGCATTCATCGTAACTAGATCCAGGTCAACAGCCGTGGTCACATAGTCAGTCCAGGTGAGGTATCTATTAAACTAGCAGGATGATCTATACCTTAAGTATGTAATTTTATTTAGTAATTATTCATACAGAAGATTATGTTCCAGTACAAAAAGTAACACACTGGTGAAAGACATGAATTTTATTGCTTTTCACTGGTAACATGCAGAAATATTATACCCACAATATTACACCCTAAACAGCAAAAGCTTGCATTGCTCTCACATTTTGCACAGTGTATACATTTAGTGGCAAAAAAAGTCTAGAAACAAACTCAAAATTTCAAATTCAATACATTTCCTTATATAAACAGTCAGTTTGCTGCACACATTCATTTATATCCAGGCTCAAGCTGAAAGAACAACTACAATCGAATGAACCCGTACGTTATCATTTTCATCTGTGATTTACTAGGCGATCCATTGTAATTCCACGGAGTGGACAGGAAGTTATGCTGGTTACGGCCACATCTGTTTGTGACATAACACAGTTACGCATCTGTTCAGCTTCTTCTTGTCCTTTTGTTTGGTTTGAAGCTCATGCTCATGACTTGAATGCATTTTTGCTTTTCTCACTTGTTATCTTCCTCAGTCGTCTGCTCGTGTGTCTGTGCTGTAGTGTACTAGCTGGTTTCACTGAGGATTCCAGATCACTTCAGCAGCTGAGTCAGATTCCAGGAGAACTGGACTAGCGCAATGGAGCAATGAGTCATGTGTGTTTAAACCGGTGTCATATGTTTGTTCTGTTCATGACAATGCGATCTGTTGTCAATGTTTTGTAAGGGTTCTGTCAACGATTCTGTGCTCTATTTGTCAAGTATGTCTTTTTCCACTGCAAGTTCTTTTCCCTGCCAAGTCAATGTGTGCCATTGAATGTCTGAATTATTTTATATTTGTCTGTGTATTTTATACTTTTTTCGTTTGAGGTTCAACAGCTCTTTTGTGCTTTTTTCACTGTTTGATGTCTGTGTTGTTTTTAGTCACTGTGTGTTTGAATTACTTTAGAGATTTTATTACATGAAAATCCTTTGGAGTGCAGACAAGATTCAGCATACAAAAGATGATGCCTGTCACTGACTTAAACACAGCACTGTGCAATACAGTTCTTAATGACGCCTCTTTGTTTTTCTTTTTATTTTCATTTTCTTTATCTCCCTCTCTCACTCCCTTCCTCTCTCTCTTTCAAGTTGAGAAAACTCTAAAGGATCAAAGGGATCCAGGTGAAGCTATATTTGACATTGACCTGTGACCTTACCATATATTTTAACACACAAAACATTTAACACTTAGATGCAAGCATTCTGTCTAATCCCCAGCCCCTTCCCTTGGCATAAAATATTTCCCTTCTGATATTATGGCATGGTCTGTCTCTCGCCTTGCACCGTACTGAATGCTGACAACTGTATGTGAAGATAGTATTCAAAATTTGCACAACATTTGTGTCGTTGTATTGTTATATCATGAAGTATGAACAAAGGCTCCTAATGATTCTTTGTGCCTGGTCTGTTGTGCAATACTATCTATCACAAATATATAAGTAAATGCTTTTTCAGTGTGTTAAATTGTCAGAAAATGGTTCATATTTAAGTTAGTTTATTATTTGTCCCTAACTGCACAATGTAATATAACTGAGGTAACACCACAGACAAACTACTGAGAAGTAAATACAGTTTAACACACTGAATACGGATGAAGTATGAACCTGGATTATGATAATCCTTTGATTATCATTATAGCCACTATCAGTACTTCATCATCTTGTGTTGATTGCATCGTGACTTTAGAAAATGATTAGCTTTAACTGATGAGAAATCCCTGATCCATGGTATTATAGTAGTGCTAACATGCATAGATTTATTCTAAAGGGATTCTTTATAAAGTTAGTGTAAAACATTTAGACAATTTAGACAATTTCCCGATTCAACCCCCACCACACCTTTCTAATCCTCATACCCCCATACCTCCAGGCCAGACGATGTATATTGCGTACGCAGTGACAGCAGTGAATAAATAACCAACTGGTCCACGTTTCCATGGAAACAAAGACTTTGCTGCTTATCATTTTGTTGTATTTTGTTATCCTGTCTTTTTAAAGTTGCTGTGTTCAGACAACGTTTTACTATATGTGAAAACACGAAACATTGTTTGTCCTGCATTCATTTCATTGACTCAAACGTCTGACAGTTTGTTTGTTTGTGTCGACTGTGGAATTACCACTCAGAAAAACATGTTCAGGATTGCTAGTTTCTTATTAGTTTAGTTTAATCACTAAAATAACAAGGCTGGCTGTTATTAGTTTACAAATTATTTTAACACCTACCCGCAGCCATGCTGTACTACACCAAGTAGTTAAGTGTCACTTTATATAGAAATCTTTTCTCAAAATATTGTACGTCATCAATCATATAACCGTTCTTGCATGCAGAATGAGGCGTTTGATGTTTTATCCCTACTTAACATGGCCAAAAAATTTCACTGCACTGCTGTTGATCAGTGTCCTGTTTGACTATTCTGCTGCAGAGAATGTAGCAAATCTAGCTACTCCTGCCAAAAAACTGGAGCATGTTATCCGCCTGGCAGAGTTAGTCATCGAGGTTCTTCAGCAGAATCAAGACCATCATGCTGAGGTGAGCATATACATCATTACTGTCTTTTATCCAGCCAGTTTGTCACACCTTATGTTGTATATTGTGTCTTCCTTTACAAGATGTACATTTCTAGTATTTGACAGAGTTGACACTTAGTAATTTTCCCAATCTCTTTTACCTTGTGTCTGCATGTGATCTTTAAAAACAACCCTGTTTTTTTTTCTCTGGAAAAGCATATCACATGTAAAATGAAAAGTGGGCAATTAAGGAAAACAAATCAGTCACTTATAATATGAATATGCATGATTCATAAGTTATTTACATCCACCAGCTGGTGACAGATATCCATGCTTGGCATGCCTACGGTACATGGAGATAATATTTAGATAATCCGTGGTCTTCCTGAGTTCTATAGATTTATTCTTTTTTTTGAATATGCTTAACAGGCTGCGGTCACAAGTACAGGAGACCAGTCGGTACAGTATCCATGTTTCCTTTCTTCTCAAGTCCTCATCACATATTGTACCTTTCCCCTCAAGCATGACAAGTCACGCTAGGGGCTTTTCTGTCATTTTTGGGGCGGGTGGATGGGGCGGTTCTGTAAAATGCCTAGACATGGGCTGGAACTGATTAGATGAAATCTTGCATTTAACTTATTCAAGAGGGTCTACAACCAATGGGACTTTCATCTCACAAATGTGAGATGATCACAAAAGTGTCCCTTTAATCCAAATAAGTCTGAAAAAGTAATCCCTGTATCTATTCTGTTAAGCAATATTTCCATGTTTTTCTTACCACTCAATCCATCCAATGTTCTTGGGCAGGGAAAGGAGGTACGTGAGAAATCTGTATGCAGTCAAGTAGTCCCTTTCTTCCCCAGTAATGGTTTGTGCATGAGTTGTGTGGGGCATCTATTCCTGTTATTCCCTATTCCTCTCAGTATGGGGAATTTAAGCATTATGTCTGCCAATGGTGTGTCTCAGATCATTAGCACTGTCTCTGTCTAGTCTCTCTTGAAGGACCTGATTGTAAGGCTTGCTTTCCCACTTTGAGGGGTTGGTCTAATGGAAAGTTTTTTCTTTTTGCCAAAGGAAATGTGTATGTACTCGCACCACCCCACTCCCTAGTTTTGCA
This sequence comes from Tachysurus fulvidraco, assembly GCF_022655615.1. NCBI lineage: Eukaryota > Metazoa > Chordata > Actinopteri > Siluriformes > Bagridae > Tachysurus > Tachysurus fulvidraco. Next base: position 15,907,247 of record NC_062522.1, read on the forward strand.
GAGCGTGTCAGAGTTTGCCATGTCAGTTTACCCCTTCCTGCTAATGTTTCCAAATTTGAAGTCTACTTTCTCTCTATACATCATAATCCAAAGTCATAGCCTAGCTCCCTCCCCTTGGCTTTATCTTGTCAATTTTAAATATGATGGTCATTTGTCAGAGACCAAACCATTTAATATTATTACACAGAATAGATCTGCAAGAAAGGACTTGGGGAAGGATCTTGGAGTTGTTTGGATTTGACATCGCTACCCTGTTTCTCTCTTTTTGTGTGTTTGGTTAAGCTCAGCCATACACATTGCCCTGCTGCTCCAGCGAATGCTTTGTTGTTTTTTTTGTCCCTAACCTGAGATATTATGCTTTGTGTAGTGTACTCAAAGATTAATCAAACGGTAAGTTAATTTTCAGCTAAAGCCTTAAAAAAAAGTGTACTGACAGGGTATGACATCAAAACAGCATAATGCTGAAAAGAAGGATAAACTATCTCCAATGCTGATCAGTTCCCTGTATACTTTGACACTATCCAGTTATTATATATATATATATATATGTGCAGTTTAAAATGTCTAAAACTGAGCAGCACTCTTGGAGAAAACCTAAAATAATAATAATATTAAAAATAACTAAACATAGAAATTTGCCTTTTTATGAAGCTTGTTGCATGCTTGCAGTCTTAGGCATGCCAGGGATTGCAAGGTTGCATGATAACGAATCACATCCACATCCTATTTGACAGGGATGCAGTGATGTGAATGGTTGAACAAATACATCTTCCATCTGGAGAGCAAAAGCATGCAGCGATTTCTATTTCCACCTGCATGACAACTGCACCTCTTCTGGCATCTTGACCCCACTGGCTGTAGAGTTAAATGAAGAAAAGTTTGATATGACATAAAGCAGTTTTACCATGGGCAAAGTATGCACAATATAAAATATTGTGTTATTGATATATTCTGGTACTCTGTCTGGACACCTTCATATGTAGGCTGATTAATAATAATAATAATAATAATAATAATAATAATAATAATAATAATAATAATCGTTAAATAATTATCATTTAAATTGATTCAGTGGGTCTGAAGGCTGTGCTGAAATACAAAATGCACCTAATATAAGATGTCCACCCTAATTTTAATCATTAAGCTCATGTGATGTGTTTTGTATAGGACAGAAACATTTTGTACAAGGGTAATAATGAAAATATTAGGCCCTGATTTACTAAGATCCCAAATAAATCACAAGTGCAGCAAAGAAACGTTTGGATATGCATTCAGACAAAGTGCAAGTGCAGTTACTGTAGTAAGAACACAGCAGCTTACTTACAAAGACTAATTGGCTGATATTCTGCTTTCTACCTAATGCAAAATAGGGGAGAAAGCAATATTTCAAGGACGATTTGCATTTTCTTATTGTTCTCAGTAGCTGCAGGGGATTTCAGATAGATTTGATATAGATGCATAAAATGATGTCACATATTACAGCAATACAGGGTATACTGTATGTAAAGAAAATCTTTTCACAGGCTCACGATGCATGGAGCAATGAATGTTTTAAATTTCAAGCTTAGAGAAATCACATATTCATATGAATATGAATGTAAGATGTGCTGTTTTATACAGTATTTTTACAGTTCTCTAGACTCAGGGTTAGTAAATAAGCTTTTTTTTGCAGGTGTCTTTAGTAAATCAGGGCCTCTGTTGCAAAATACAGTTTTGTTGATTTTGTCACATAGAATGAACATAATATCTATTTTCACTTCACAAGGTAAAGACGTGTATAAATTTTAGTCTAATTAAATAGTTTTTTTCATCCAAAATTGCAATTGCTGCAAATTCAATATGGAACTTTTGTACAATGTAATTGAGTTTATAGACACAAATGCTTTAGTCTTTAGGTAAAAACAAACAAACAGTTATTTAATATAGGTAAAGTAGTGCCACCAGCCACTTACACAGTAATTTCAGTTTTGTGAAGCTGATACACCACATGGCAGAAACCAGTTCCTTTCAGCTCATTTTGCTCTAAATGTCTCTCAATCTTTCCTTTTTTTTCACTGCCTCTTTCTCTGGTAATCAAGGCCTTTGCCTGGTGGTCAGACCTGATGGTGGAGCATGCCGAGCACTTCCTGTCCCTTTACGGCGTCGATATGGACGCTGCTCTCGAGATCCAGTCTCCTGAAAGCTGGGATAGTTTCCCTCTCTTCCAGCTCCTCAATGACTTCTTACGGACTGACTGTAAGCACTGTTTTTACAAGTAGCAATGAAATTATTAAGGACAACATAGCAGAGGCAGTGTGTGAGCATGGAAAAGAATTATAGGTTGTTCATGGAAAAAAGCTTTGATTTTACACTTTCTGTTCTAGATCACCTGTGCAATGGGAAGTTTCACAAACACTTGCAGGACCTTTACGCACCACTGGTTGTGCGATACGTCGATCTAATGGAGTCCTCCATCCATCAATCCATTTCTAGGGGATTTGAGCGCGAGTCCTGGGAACCTGTGAAGTAAGACACCACTTCCTGCTGAGTCCACAGGGCCGGGAGCGATTGTAACACAGGGAATTTTGTGACATAAATAATCATTTAGAGCCATTATTTCTGCAGCAAACAGTGAGGACAAATTTAGGCTAGTAGATATCCACTGGCTTGAGGCATCACAAATAAGGCAATGAAGTTTTTAGCAACTTTATTTTAAAGTTTCACAAAATGAAAAAAAGCCTCCTCAGTTTTGCCTTATTATCACAGTTTTAGAATATGTAAAATATGTTTTATATATGACATTAAATCTAAGAAGATTAACCTTTATCATCTGTTCATCGTAACACTAGTGGTTTACAGAAGATAGCTTCGGTCCAAAAGAAATCTCTCTCATTCAGACTCCAGTCAATGCCTTTCATGTTTTCATCTTTTTTGTTTTGTAGACTAACCCTCATTTTGCATGCTTGAAGGAAATAGGATGCCTTTTATGTGCTAATCAGTTCTGTCTTTCCTGCCTTTCCTGATATTTCTTTGCCTGTTGATTTGACAACTTTCCATATCGGGATAATCTTATTTAGATGAAGGGCTGTCAAGCTTTCTCCTTAATAATCTTATTTTATCAATATTTTTCAACTAAACAGATGCACCATGGAGATTATCAGCCTGGAGCTTTGTAAGCTTGTATATAGACGCTTTTGATACCCTTGCTGGATCTCTTACTGAGTACCCTTCAACTATTACAATAGAAAATAGCTTCTTTTTTGTTTTTTTTGTTTATTGTCTATGTTTTGTGTTTTTAATTTCCCACCACTCTATGTTTTATCTTCCAATCTGCTGTTCGTTCCTGCTGCTGAAATATGCTTTTTTTTTCTTTGTTTTTCTGTATATGTGTGCTCTTGTCTCTATTATCAACCATCTTTCGGTTTTACTGTAGGTCCTCAGTTTTAGTGTTTTAGAGACCTTTCCCTACATTTAACTACTGATTCTTTATGTCTGCTGTTTTTGAATGTCTAACGCATTTCCTTTCCAATTTTTCTTACTTGTTACTTTTTTACTGTATGTCTTACTTTGCTTTTTTGCAGCATTCCACATTGCCACTGTTATGGATTTTTTTGTTTCTTTTTGTCTGTTTCTGCAGGAGTTTAACAAGTAATCTACCCAATGTGAATCTACCAAATGTGAACCTCCAAATTCCCAAAGTACCAAATCTTCCTGTGCCAGTAGCAGGACTATCTGTTAACCTTCCACAAATGCCTAGCTTTTCCACTCCATCCTGGATGACTGCTATTTATGACTCTGAGTGTGTATTCAATGAGTTTACCACAGATCTGATTAATTCAAACGTGTCCTTGGCATGAAGATGTTCTCTTGAAGCTACTTCTTATCTCTGGGGTAAAATGCAGACACTAGAGAGGAATGTTTGAAAACAAAAACAGTAGTGCCTTGACAAACATTGTTAAAATTTCTTAAAATGTTATACCATAAAGGCAGATGGCTCATGTAGCAGAAATCAGGGGGAATTGTGAAAGGAGTCAATTGGGCAGACAGGCATTTAATTTTGATTGTGAACTAAATATCCCAGGCATGATTCTGCTCATTATATGAAATAACAATTATTTAAACTGCACTTTCTCTTAGAGCATTAAAGCTTAATCTATCTCTAACATCCAATGTCAAAGTCTTCTATGTGGAAATTCACATAAAATTGGCTGGAACTTGGTGTGTGATGTTCCATTCCAAGCTTTGACTTGAAAGTGAAAATTATTTGTCTTGAGTATTAAAAGGAGATTTAAAAATGTTTGTCAAGCTGGCAAAATTAGGCTCCAGTATGTTATACAATTTTGTATAGATGCATAAGTTACGTATTGGCCTCTCAATGAAGGACTCAAAAAATGTTGGAATGTCAACTAATTAAGCAGAATTGAATTGGTAAAAAATGGCTATATGCAAAGCATTTATTAGCTTTCAAGTCATTTTCATGCCAAGTAGGTTGCAAGGGATTTGGGAATCCCAAGTTGTTTGTTCAACTGAAATGAGAGCTGAAAAGTTTTTCATTTTCCTCAATGTGCATGCCATTGAGGTAGGACTGAGGTGGTGAGATCTGGATTGCAACCCAAACCTACGTTCAGTCTTTAGTCTTCCAATTAAGGAAAATTTCACTATTTAAAATTATGTCTGTGGGTAGGACTGCAGTTTTAGTTACCCCTATGTGTTCTTGGAGCTCAATGAGGTGATGATGCTGATGATGGTGATGATGAATCTTAATTGACGTATAGGGGCCCTAAAGAGTTTCTTTAAGAGATAAATAATTGCCTTTGACGTCTGAGGTAAGAAATCCATTACTTTGAAGTGGAGGGGTTTTCTAACGGACCAACACTGATGTTAGGTCTGCCTGAAAGGTTTTAGTGGTTGTGGGTTGGTGGACTTCCCAGTCTGGCCTCTCTGAAGTACTGATTAGCTTCTGTGGTGTTTAACCCTCAAAGTGGGCTCCAGATCTCCATACCTGTATAATATGAAAAAAAGCACAAGTGATCTGAAGCCCACTCAGTGAACAAGACACTAAGACCAGTTAAGATCCTAATCCAGTAAATTCTATCCAAAACATTTCTAAAACTACAATATGAAATAGGTCATATTCTGTTTCAAAGCTTTAACTCTACCAAGATGGGTGCAGTTCGATACTCTCAGAAACCTGAGTCACTCTTATGTTTTAACTCTATGGTAGGCTTCCACCCCCTCCCTGACCTTTACAACACTCCTCCTCCTCCTTCTCCTCCTCCTGTCCCACTTATCTCCAATCAGGATGGCAACGTCTTCAGAGTTGACTGCATGGTATGTGTTGACCTCTGGAACTCCGCCAGCCTCGTCGGGCATGGGTGGTGAGAGAGAGCCTGATCTTTGTGTTTCTGTCTCTCATTTGGATTTGGATTTTAGCTCCTGTAATGCCCCCCTCCCCCCCACCCCACCCCCCATTGTTTGGGCTTTCAGTAAGGTGTCCATTACTTACAAGTAAGATGTTCAGCACTAACAAGATAATGGTAAGGATTTAGAGTAATAAAGTATACTTTTTCTCAGCTTGTGTAGGTATGCAGCTGAATGATGTATGATTCAAAGTGTTCCTGAAGAGTTCCTGAAAAAGCAAGTGTCAGGTTTTAGTGATCCAGTAATATTTAAAATTAGTATAGATCTCTTACATGCCTTCTCTCACCATGACATTCCCAAGCCCTCTTGCCCTTTTAGAGAAGTGTGACTGATTAACCTGTGCATGATTACAGACCCACTTGAAGAAGAAATAACCACGCAACTGTGCGAGGTTATTGACATGTCTCTATTTTACCATACACTGACTGAGGCTGTTTCTGGATATTCACCAGATGTGTACCATCAGTCAGCGTATGCATAAAATAATCAGAGAAACACTTTTTTGTAATGAGTAGTCATAGAAAGCTTTTGCCTTTTCACAAAGGCTCTGACCCTTGACCTCTGATGTGTCACTGTACCTGGCAGTAATGGCTCGGGGACCTCAGAGGATCTGTTCTGGAAGCTGGATGCCCTACAAACATTCATCAGAGACCTGCACTGGCCTGAGGAGGAGTTTGCCAAGCACTTGGAAAACCGGATGAAGCTCATGTCCAGCGACATGATTGAGTCCTGTGTTAAACGGTACATGCATGCTGAGTTTGAAAATCAATACAGTGCCCTAAACTGCAAAATACTTTAACCAACCAAAAACACAAGAGTTAAATAAAACTCAAAATGGAGCATGAAGGTCTCCTGAATATCACAGCCTCGTTTTTTGCTTCCAGGGTTTCATTTTGTTTTTGGATATTCTTTATATTTGCATTTTTATTTGCTGGTGAGTTTTTGATTTTGCACTTTAGGGTCATGGTAAATGCAAGCTGCAAAGATGTGATATCCACTGAATAATCCTACTTCACCTGCAACACACTGAACTTACCATAAAACATCAAGTATCAGCTAACCAATCATGAATGCATAATTCATAGTCTGCATGTTGAGGTGTAAAATTACTAATACCCTTCTGGCCAACTCTTTGCATGTCTTTAGCACCAGGACAGCCTTTGAGTCCAAGCTGACCAAGAGTAGCCGTTCTACAGATTTCCGCATCCCACTCTCCTTATGCACCATGTTCAACGTGATGGTGGATGCCAAGGACCAGTCAGCTAAACTGTGTGCCATGGAGATGGGCCAGGAGGTAATAAAAAGGTCTAATTAATCTAATAAAAAGTATCTGATTGATCTGTCTGGCTAAAAAGTGCAAAGGAGCAAAATAAAAGATACTACTATACTGTTAGTGGATTAGTAGACTGAGCAGATTTTATTTCTACATCATCAGAAAAAGCTTGTGTTGAATCATTTGGAGTGTTTTTTACAGCAGCGATATTTATACATTTATACTTTGTTACATACATCCACAAATTTATATTCCATTCATACACACACTGTTATTGGATAATAGGAAAGATGTAAATCTAATATTGACAGAATAAAATATACTGAGTTCTAAAATGGAGACGACTTTATTCTAAAATAGTGAGATGTCTTTAAAACGAGCTGCAGACAATATATAGCAACATTTGATATTTTTAGCAAAATTAAGGTTTGGGTGTAAAATTTAACAGTCAAATCTATCCCTGCGCTAAACACTTAAGTACTGAAATCGGATCATCTGTTATCTTCATCTTGAAGCAAGATAGAAATTCCTGTTACATAATTGCAATTTGTAAAACAGCTTATTTATAATCTGGTGTCACCCAGATGAGGATGGGTTCCCTTTTGACTCTCGAAGTTTCTTCCTCATATCCTCATTCTTCCCAGGGAGGTTTTCCTCACCACAGTCACAAGTTTTACAGTTTACATTCTGAAATTCTCTATTTCCGTAAAGCTGACTTGTGGCAGTATCCATTGTTAAAAGTGCTATACAAGTCAAATGTTATAGAATTGTCATCAAAAGTCAACTGCAGTGATTAATTTTATGTGTGAAAATGTTTTGTTGCTTTTCAGAAACAGTATCACTCTAAAATTGATGAGCTTATTGAAGAGAGTGTGAAGGAAATGATTTCACTTTTGGTGGCTAAGGTAAATGGTCCAAAAACCAACATATGTGTTGAATTTGCTAAATACTTTACAGTACCAATTGTGGCGGTGTGTAGTCATTGACATGTTTTGGATTATATGGTGTTTTTTTTTGTCACATGTAGTTTGTGGTAATTCTGGAGAGTGTTCTTGCCAAGATCTCTAGGTATGATGAAGGAACTCTCTTCTCCTCCTTCCTTTCCTTCACGGTGAGAATCACTATCATATTATTAAATGACTAATGTATTAACCATGACCATCTCTCTCTCTCTATCTCTCTATCTCTCTCTCTATCTCTCTCTCTATCTCTATCTCTCTCTATCTCTCTATCTATCTATCTGTATCTCTCATCATCATCATCATCATCATCACCATCATCATCATCTCATGTTTGGTCCCCTATTGACTTGTTTTGCATGTTTTCAGGTTAAAGCAGCATCAAAATATGTGGAGGTTCCTGTAAGTATTAAACAGTTTTGCTGTAAATGATTTACTAACAGTTTCTCTTTTTTTCACAGGAGTGTCTAATAATTCTCTGCGATCTATGTTCTACAGAAACCAGGAATGGATGTTGCTGATGGCTATGTGACCTTTGTCCGTCACTCTCAGGACATACTGCGAGATAAGGTCAATGAGGAGGTGTATATAGAGAGGTTATTTGATGTAAGTAAGATGCCGTCTCCTCCATGCCTGACAAGGGAGGTTCCATCCAAAATGTGGCAAAACAATGGGGCATATGAGGGATAAGTCACATTTTGAGTTCTGAGCTCTGAATTCTTTCATCATAACAAAAAAGACCAGTCTTATCATGAGGCTCTCAGTCTCTCACTTCTCACTGTCCCATTACTGTCAATTCTTGTTCGGCGTCCTGTGCTCTGGTGTTGCATTAACACAACCAGTTGCACCTTTGTGCTCTAGTGTTGCATTAGCTGTGTGTTGGACCTTTGTGCTTAGACATCAAAAGGCAAAGTGTCACTACCACCACCAAGTGGATTATTTATGACAGTGCTCTCAAACACTCCATGGGATCTTTGAGTAATACAATATAAATGTTTGGCATATTTTTCCATATTTCTTATTATGACACTATTGAATTGTGGTGCAATGTTATTCAATGTTCAAAGTGATGTAATTGTGATTCCCACTAGAGAGCACTGTTTAATTTAGAAATAATCCTTTGTGACTCATGTTCTGACTTCCAGTGTTGCACATCTGTGTGATCTGTGTGTGTACTGGGAGGTGATTTATTCTATGTCCAGTAGATTTGTGCTGTATTTATATATGTGTGTGGATCTTGCTGTTGACTGTGTGCACATGTGAGTGTGTCGTTAGGGTTCTTTAGAGTTTGTGGTTGCATTTTTTTTGTTGACAAAATGCAGCACAGTGCATTTAGGTCCACACAGCATTTGTCTGTGATGGGGAGCAGTTTGTTTATGTGTGTCTCAGTTTGGTGTGTCTTAAAGAGGCTCCGTGTGCTTTCCCTGCTGCTTCTTCTGCCGTGTTTCAGCATATTTAATACACACTCTGCTAATGCATGTCTGCTGGCAGGTTTCCCAATCACTGTTAAGCACATTTACAAGCCATTGTCATTTATTTGACATCAATTATTATTTTATTTACAGTTTCTTTACTGTGGGGGCAATCAGTTGAGATGTTGTATGTCCTGAGTGAATTCACTAACAAAAGAAACCTGATTTCATGAGCAATGTGTAAAAAATATAAACAAGAATGATGTGCGTAGATATAATTCCATTTAATTTTATTAGAAAAAGTTGAGGGAAAAGAATTTCATTTATTATATTAATTGTATTTTTTATATTAATTTGTTATACATAAGCAGGTTTTTATATTAATTTGTTATACATTTAAGTTTTCTTAAAGGGTACAGAACTTAAACAAATGATCTTTGGCCATATTCCTAGACAAACATGTTCTTTTAGGGTTCTTTATGGATTCTATCAAATGGTTCAAAATAGACTTACTGTAAGTAGACAAACTAGAATGAGTTTCCTGGTTACATAATTGCAATTTTTTCTATATAGCACACCACTTTAAATTTTAACCAGTGCCTTTAAAATTTTAAAGACTCTACACACATTGTTCATCTTTAAATTGCTGTGAGACACAGAAGGACATACAGCTTTCCATGTACCATATTATGGATCACCATGGACTTGTTGTTCCTTGTTAGTTTGTTGTATTTAAAAGTTGTTTTATATTCTGCGTACTTGCTTGCTTCTCAAAACATGGATGGGTTTCTTTTAGAGGCACTTTAATTTCCATCCTCTTGAGATAATCAAATAAGTGCTCTAAATGTCTTGTTTGTGCCAGAACTGTGGGTCATCATTATTGCTAAGCATTTTTAAAGTAACACTAATGCCAAGAATTTTTAACACATTTAAATCCACACATAATTGTTCAAACATATTTAGCATAAGCTTAAAGTTCTGCGCACAAAACGATGCAGGAAGCAAGAACGCATTTGTGATAAACTAGTGTCTAAAAGCCAAGTCCAGACTTTCTCATCTCAGTCTTCTCGGTCTCATCTCTTTTCACATTTTAACTCCATCCCTTTCTATACGCTCTTCCTTCTCCTTCTACCCTAAAGACACCACCACCACACTCTCTTGTTATAACAAAGTGGAACTTATCTCTAGATGTCCTACTGTTTGATCACATTCTGTTGAGTGGCATGATTTCTAATCAAATAATCTTCCTGTGTACATCTACTAGCATGACCACCTCCTAAAATTCTCACGTCATACATACGCACACACACAGGCCCACTGACTCACCTGCTCCCTCTGCATGCACTGCACGCTCGGACCAACTGACTGCTCGAAGCGGACCAACCAAACCACCTAACCCTAATTAACTCAACCAATCACATATCTAATCATTCTAATCAGCAAATGCCAGCATAGGTTTTTCCTTTTAAGGGCCAAAGCAGTCATTGATCATTCAAATGATCCAATCATTGAAGCTTTACCACTGCTGAGTTCAAGTCTTCTGGAATTGTTGGAAATAAGAAGAGATATCAATATGATTAGAACATCTAAACACATGTAGAAGAGTTGAGACCTTTACAGATATGCTTTTTAAGTAATATCCAAGGAATAAACAATACATGTTAGGAATAGAGATGGCACAATTCCACATGTTCTTTTCTGAAAACTGGAGTATCCGATCCAATATAGTTATCTTTAAAAACTACTTTAAAATGCAGGAAGAAAATACACAGCTAAAAGCAGAACCTATGCTACACCATAGCACTCACATAAAAATCAGTTAGACTTTTTTCAGGATCAGATCAAATTCATTTTATTTCACTGGCCAATTCCCAAATATACCAAGTCGCTCCACAGGATCCTGCTGTTGACTATTTCTTTCACTTTAAGAGATTATCACTTCATCCATTATGCAACACCTGTGCTGTTCTCTTTGAACTATATGTAAGATGTTTGCTATGTGATTTCGAAGACACCCGGGTTTTCAGATTTGCACTATACATATTTGCTATTTTAAAAGAATGGAAATGGTTTAAGATAACAGTACAAATCGCCTTGCCTGCAGATTCTTTTCATTCTCACTTTTATATATTGATTTCTGAGTTTTATGGTCATTCTGACGTTTGCTGCTTTGTCTTGAAGAATGTTTTGTTGAATTTAGGGGTGTTTGTAGATTTAAATTTGATAGCATGGACAAAAATTTTATTTCAAGGATTTGTTTTAACACATTCAGCATAGTTCTGATAGCACAGGCCAAAGTTGATCAGAAAACAATCGGATTCTCACATTATACCTGTTTCTGTAACTATTCGCATTTTTACTATTTACTCAGACCTAAATGTGAATAATTGAAGTCTTATTTTAAATATCTTCAAAATTCTGATCTATACATCAAACTATGCTGTGTATATATATATACATATATACTAAGAATAATACAAGTTAGCCCTTTGTTTTGTTATTAATTAAGCAACTAATTAATGCATGATTTATATACTTTTTTGCAGATGGTCATATTGCTGCCTCTGTAAATTTATTTTAAATTGCCTGACTAACCAGTTGCTAAGTGAGGGTGTGACTGTGTCTATGTTGCTATGCATTCTGTGTATTTTGTGTGTGTGTGAGTGTATGCTGGTATTTTTGTCTATGCATGTGTGCGTGAGGTGTGTGTGTGTAGGGTACGTGTATATGTTTATGTACCGTAGAAAGAGCGTACACGTACAGCCATGCATTATGTAGCGTGACTATGTGAATGTTAATTGATATACACGTCTATATATATATATATATATATAAATATATATACCTTTATGTGTGTCTGGATATTCTGGTCGCTTGCATGGGTTCGTTTGTGGGTGTGGGTGTGTGTGTGTGTTGCTGGAGAACGCTGTGTTTGTGTACGTTGCAGCAATGGTATACGGCCACCATGAATCTCCTGGGGACTTGGCTCACTGACCGAATGGACCAACAGCTCCATGTGTACCAGCTCAAAATCCTCATCAGGATTGTAAAGGTACCGTGTAGTTGGGAATGAAGCAGTTGGGAATAAATACGACTGCTCATACACCATGTGAAGAAACTCAGTGTTCTCCTTTGCTTTTCTTTGTTCTGTGAGAATGTTATTTCAGGATGCTTTTTTGATAGTAATATTACTTACAAAAGTTCATTCATTCATATCAGAATCAGATTTAGGTTTATTGCCAGGTACTGTAGCGTCTACATGTACAGGAATTTGTCTGGTTGTGTTTGTGCATATTTCCTAGCTTAGAATAAGCATAAAAATCTATGGAATTAATGAAGATTTTCTTTTAATGAATATTAGCAAAATAGTCATATAGAATAGATATATGAAATAGAAATTCTTACTCAGATAATAGTTCTTCTCTTCATTCCTATATTAAATAGTTATATTTCCTCCTAACTGTGTGGCAGTTATTGACACCCCCAAAGGATTAAATTCAAACAAATCGCTATCCTTAAAAAAATAGTTTTTCAATTGTTCTCATGCACCAGAAACTCTATTGCTGCCTCTGACCATTTCCTGGGGCATAAATGTGAAATTGCATATCTGTAAAATCCCTTTGCCATCCATCATCATAGGGACAGCCAACATAATTGAGATAAACGGTTTTTATAAGCTGTGTAATGGATATTAAAAATAAATAAATAAATAAATAAATAAAACAATAGTAGCTATGAAAGCATCATAAATTCTTCGAAGAATCAGTATATTTCATACTAAACTTGGTTGTCTCTGCCAGAATGTTAGGTGATATATTGAGCTTTCTTTAAGATACTAAATAACACATAAATCAACACATAAATAGTTAAAGGATCATGAGGGACAAGAGGAACTGTTATAAAAAAATAAAAGGAAAAATAAAGCTCAATATATCACTCACACACTGCTGTTATTTTCATTATATTCAATAGTATACAATATTTACGCTATTAAATATATATGAACTGATACATATAATATATTCTCATTAAAGATTCGTCTTGCTCAGCATGTTCAGTAGTATTTGGCTTTTTTTTTTTTTTTTTTTTGCTTTGTAGAAAAAATATCGAGATTTTAGGCTGCAAGGCGTTCTTGACTCAACGCTGAACAGCAAGATGTACGATACAGTACGAAACCGGCTCACTCTGGAAGAGGCCACTGCCTCGGTTCGAGAGGGTGGCATGCAGGGCATTACGATGAAGGACAGCGATGAAGAGGATGAGGAGGATGATTAGAGCAGAATGCCATGTGGTGTGCTCGAAACCTGAGCCCCTTTTCCCCCTACACCAACCTCCCTTTTCCCCAAAGCCTGGTAACAGAAGATGCATGTACCCCACTCTGATTACTCCAGTTAGTCACCCTTAGGATCTCCCATCATTTGCTCGATATGCCCAAAAACAGAGCTAAAGTCCAGAAAAAGATAGTAATTATAATGATTTAAAAAGAAATGTTTAAAAGAGTTACAAAAAAAATGACTGACAATTTTAGCTGTGTTATGATAATATAATAAAGATTAAAAAATAAATAAGAGAGATTTTTTTTTGGACTAATTTCTTTGGGGATTTATTTCTATGTGTTCCTAAGCAATATGGAGTACCATTTGTTTGACAATGTCGAGTGAGATTATTAGGTGTGTCCCTGTCCAATGCGATAACATATATGGCGCTTCTTTGACATACTCTTACATACATTAATGGTACATTGTCGTAAAAGATGAGTGTATGGATCCTTTTCTTTGTCTTGTCTGTTTCTAAAGTGGATGCCAACTGCTACAAAACCGAAAAAGAACATCTGTACTTAAGTTAAAAGTTGTTAACTGTAAATGTCCTCTGTGTCTGCACATTCCCATTAAAAAATGTAATGATTTTTTTTTTCTTTACTTGTGCTGAGGCTCTGTGACTCTTATAGAAAAACATATGTTGCATTTCAACAACAATACATTGTCTCAACATCTTAAAACCTATATATAAATTGGTATTCTAGAAAGGCAATATTCTCTTAGCTCCATTTTGATATCTCATTGGAGACGTCTTTTATTTAGATGTCAGAAATGACTACCAAATAATATATTTTTGTTTATTTTAACTTTTACAAAGCAAAGTGATTCTTGCCTTTTTTTTGTTTGTTTGTTTGTTTTATTTTTTGTTTTTGTTTTTTTTTGTTTGTTTTGTTTTTATGTTCTATTCAAAGCAATCCTTTATTAATTATTGCTTACATAGCCAGAGATATGTGCCATTCTGGGGGGTCTCACTATTGTTTTGTATATACACAGCTGTACATTGCACTCTGAGCCATCACTGCATGCCTGTGGGTTCCACCTTCTCCAAAAGCTCTATGTTTTTCTTTTCTGTGTCAGTTAGCTGGTGGATTCATTCTTGCGTTTGCCTTATCAAAGCCAACAGTTGTTATATGCAAGAGCTGTGGCCTCTAATAAATATAACTGTACAAATATGCCCAGTGCCTCTGTTTATGTGATTTAAAACATTTTACATTTCACTGTCAATCCATTCAATCTGATGATAATTAGATGATAATAGGCAAATAGATTAAAAAAAACACACACACATTTATCTATCATATCCTTCTATTGTTTATTTATCGTGGTAATAGGACAAATGAGGTGTGTGAGGTTCATCGTTGCAGTCACTACAAGAAGTATTTGGTTTATGCACTGTGTTTATACATTCCCCAAAACATAGTTCAAGCTCAAAATATGAATACTGTATGAGATCAGATTCCAGCTTTCATTTCCTGATATTTGCATCCAGATGTGCTAAATAACCTGGAGGTTTGCACCGTTTGTTTGAACCCACCCTTTTTTCAAGTAATCAAACATACTGGAACACGTGACTGACAGACTATCCAAACAGTCACTGACATCAACAACAATCTCCACCTAACAGAGTGAAGGTATCACAATTCACTGTGTCACAAAAAAGGCTTCAAGTAAGAAATATAGAAGCTGCGCCACTTGGTGCAAACCACTCATTCATCCAGTTTAACTGCTAAGAACATCATCATGCATCATCATGCTGAGGCAAAACACACTGACAACACAACAAAGGATTTCATTAGGGGAAAAATGTGGATGAACCTCATGAAGAAAAGACTGAAAGGAAAAACTCCCTGTAACAAGACCCAGCTGAAAGAAGCTGCAATACAATCCTATAAGGCTGGAAGCATCACAAAGGCATGTTTGGTTCTATCAAATACTGTATATGTGTTGCAGGCTTGATATAGGTTATTGCAAATGGAGGACAAGTAAACAAGCACTAAGTGTTATTTAATTAGTAGCTGTTCAAAGACTTAAAACTGGACGGTCTGATATTGTGCCATGTTCTAAATTGTTTTGCACATCTGGATGTGAGGTGGATGAAATATGAGGGAACGGAAGCTGATTCTCTACCGTCTTATATCTAGTTCCGACCCCATTTCAGGTGTGAAGGCAGTCTGTATAGTGATGTGTCATTCGAAACACTTTGAACTTTGAGAGCTGACTGTGATTTGCAAGCTTTTTTGTTTTTTTGTTTTTTTGTAGATTAAAGAAATGCTGTTACACTTTGGAGAGCAACTTACTAAAAAAATTTTCCTTGTTAACATCTAAACTGTTTACTAGCATGAATAATGAGAGGAGTGTTTGACTCTCAGCTGTGTGAATGAAGCAGAATGACACAGAGGATGCACTGAAGATGTAGTGTATAATATGCAGTCAAATGTATCAGAACAGCAAGTGGACGAAACTTAAGTAAAGTTGGCCACATATTGTAATGTGTAAGGTGCACAGGCTATTGTGACTACCACTCTGGCCCAACATTGTAGAATTACAACATGGACTTAACAAGCTCTAAATCAAATTTTAGTAATGTTTTCCAAAATAACTAAATATATCGGTGTTCTATACATTGTAATAAACACAAAAAAGTAAGGATTCGTACTTACTTGAATCTTGACATATCCAGTCATGCAAAAAAAGGAGATGAGCTTGACGCAAAGTTTGCAGGTAGAGTGAATTCATGGCCAGGTGACCGGACAAATAAACACTTCTTCTATTAGCATTGTGAGGACAAACTATAGATTAACTATGTAAATGTGGTCTGGAGGAAAAAAAAACAGGCCTTCTTAATAAATTGTTAAAAGTGATGTTGTAATTCTGCAGCAGTGGACTTTTCAGGGTTAAGAAAGACAAAACAACTATTTTTTTGTAAAAGTGTTTAACAAGATAACTGTTTATTAATTACAGTGAAGTTATTGAATATAATTTCCATAAAAATCATTTTATGAAAAATCATAAAAAATAAACAAAAAGACATTTCCCCAAAATAAGTGTTGTAGTATAAATATCAGGAAATGTAAAAGTAAAACTTCACCAAAAAAACAACAACATTACAAATCAGTCACAATAACATGAATTCAGCTAACTGTGTTTAATTAATACTATTTTGTTCATTAGAAGGTACAGTAGGATTTCATGAATTCATTTCAGCCATAAGTAAGTCAAAGAAAAACAAGCACAAGCCATACGTTCATAAATGAAAGTGACAGATTTTCTAAACAACAACAAAAAAAAAGTCGGCTCATGTAGGTCAGCTAAGCCAAATGACTCGACTCACTAAAAAGAGCCGAAATTCTAATCACTAATACTCACAAATCATAAATAATTTATTAGCGTCTTTTTTTTAAACATTTAGTATAAAAGTATGCTTCCACAGTGCTGATCACATTTACATGTTGTTATCTTTCTCGCTTTAGTTGAGAACTGGAACGTACTTTCCTCTCCTAATAAACCTTTAACGCGTATTTTGGACTTTTATTTTGATATTTACAAAACAGGGCAGGCACTTATTTCCAGGGATTTCAGTAAAGCGAAACAGATATTGCGTCATCGGGTAGGCGTGGCCTATTTGATAATTTAACCCTAACCGTAGTTTTTGGTTGTTTATTTGTTTTCTAAAATAAATCAACCTGTATGACTGTTTTGTCCTTCGCAGTATACTGGGGGATTTTTTGAAAGAAGGCGTTTTTCCAAGACCTCCGGAAACACGCCCACTTTACGTCGTGGTAACGAAACCCCTGGAATTTAGTGCCTGCCACAAAACAGCGTGTTTAGAGTGGCTTTCTTCCCGTCCTTCTTTGCGTTTGTAGGCTGTTTTATCTGCAGTTTTAATCAGGAGACAGATATGGCTTGGGTAGCTGCTGGATCGATAATGGTGCCAGATTGGCACAGAAACCCTGAAAGCCGCGAATTTTTCAACAAGATTTTGCACAAGAAAAAGAGGAGAAAGTTCGGTATGTTATCTCCATGGCAACCACTGAAACGACTCGATTATTGGTCTGTATGTGTGCACGTGACTATCTATTCTAGATGTAAAGTATCTCAGTATTTTTCGTGTTATGGTTATTTATTCTGTCTCTTTGTTCTCGTTATCCCAGTTGAATGATGAATTTTTAGATCTTGTTCTAAATATCACCAGTTCCTGAATGAGAATAGATAGCTAATAGGTCAAAGTGGCTCATGTTGTTACCTCACAGGTCCAGTTTACTCCCTGTGTGTTATTAAAGTCCCAATGTCTGCATGGTTCTTTCTCCTACCACCCAAATGCATGCTGGTTTGACTAATCTAAATTGTGTGCATGTTCCCTGCAATGAACTGCCCTCCAATCCAGGCTGTATTCCCACCTAGATCCCAGTGTTCTGAAATATTCTCTGGACAACCCTTTCCAACAACAGATTTTTTAATAATAAATGTCTAAATAATAATAAAATACATTTCATCTGTTAGCTAATTTGCAGGAAAAATGCAAAAATCAAAAACGTTTGCAATTTTGTGAAAAGGGACCCTCAAATTTTGGAGCTGCTTTCTGACAAGATTTATCCAGAGTGATTTATACAATTCTGATTAACACCTCTGCCCTGTGTGTGTGTGTGTGTGTGTGTGTGTGTGTGTGTGTGTGTGTGTGTGTGTGTGTGTGTGTGTGTGTGTGTTTGTGTTTGTGTGTGTGTGTGTGTGTGTGTGTGTGTGTGTGTGTGTGTGTGTGTGTGTGTGATCCAGTTTCCTCGCCCAGTCCAAAGACCTGCATTGTAGGCTGACTGACATCTATAAAATTGTCTATAGTGTGTGAGTGTGTGAGGATGTGCCCTGCAATGGGTTGGCATCATGTGTGCCAAGTCCCATGATATAGGCTCTATGTGTCTTGCAATGCTGTGTTAGACAAATGGTACAAAAAATGGACTGGGTAGATGGATCATCAATCATCTTCAGTAACTGTAAGGGAAAGCCACATAAACATGGAAAGAACATGCACAGAATCACCAGCAACACCAGCTCAGGATTATTACATTTTATATTTTATTTTAGGTCTTTTGGAAGCACCAGTGATGTCCCCCCATTTGAAAGCAGACATAGTTCGCTATAAAGTGTTCCTGTCAGGTAAAAGTGGAGTGGGGAAAACGACATTAGCTGCTCGCCTTGCTGGTCTAGACATGCCCAACGTACACTATGAAACCTCAGGTACTGTCGTAAGTGCAAAACCTCACAGTGTGAACACATTTGAAATATGACAGAGCACCATCTGAGAAATTTAATCATAGAACTGATTTAATAATTTCAGTGGTGACATACATTAAAATAATTCATACATGTGGTTACTTGCCAGTGTAATGAAGTGTAAACACCACCACCACCCCCCACCCACCCAAAATCATAACCTCTTTAGGCATGGAGACGTTTGCAGTGTTTTGGCCTGTGAAGCTGAGGGAGGGTGGCCGCGTTCTTTTCTTTCACTTTCAGCTATGGGACTGCGGTGAGAATGCCATGCGAAGATTCGATCACATGCTGACGGTGACGGTTTCTTTTAGTACATGATCCATTTAGCTAACTTTTACATCCTAGTTTTCCAGCATTTACTGCGATTAATTTTGTGATTTAACTTTTAATCACTGATTTTCCAACAGTCCTGTAAAGAACATGTAGATGCCATTCTCTTCCTTTTCTCCTTCACTGATCGCGGGTCTTTTGAGGATCTTTCCAATCAAATGTCTCGGATCACAGAGCCATCAGACAGACTTGTCAGAGTGGTGGTTGGGACCAAGTATCCTTTAATCAAAGCTGATGTGAACACTTACATTTTTAAAAAAGTTAAATAACCAAAATCAATGCTTTGTAAAGAAATGTTTATTATAATTTAGTTTTGAGCTATAGTGTGATAGATAATAGAATTGAGAATTACATATGCATTTTTAGTATTTGAGAGATGCCCTTCTCCAGAACACCTTTTATTTATCACATTTATACAACTGAGCAGTTGAGGGTTAGGGGCCTTGCTCAAGGACCAAGAAGTGTCAGCTTGTTGGCCCTGGGATTTGAAATGGCAGCCATATTACTGCGCATAACAGTGCTGATGAATGTGTAGTGCCCAATTACATTTACCTCTGCATGTTCTAACATGTTTTGTGTTACACACATAGACCTTAACTGTATAGATTTGACTTATTTATGCACACAGATGTAACAGAGAGTGACATCATGCGCTTTCAGGAGGTATGGGGTATGCCGGTGTTTCGTGTTGGGGGCGATGTGAGCGGAGGCCTTGGTGAAATCACACCCCTTTTAAATGCCTTGGCAGAAAACCTATGGCACCAGGACTGTATGCACACCTCCACTTCAGTACTGTCTAATTCTGGACACATCGGCCCAGAAATTATTCTATGAGCTCACATTTTTAACAGCACACTGATTGCCTTCCTTTTAGACATTGAATCCATTATAGACTGGTAAGGATTTAAATCACAGTTAAAAGGCCCTTTACTACAATTATTACATAGTTCCTTCATACATGAATTTGCACTTGTCCAAAGTTAAACATTAGTATGTCAAGTGTAAGGGACACCAGTTAAGTAAATGGCACCATGCACACACATTCACACTTGGGGGCAAATTACTGTAGCCTGTAGCCATCATCTGCAATATTTTTCTAAAGATGGAAGAAAACTGGAACACACAGAGGAAACCCACACGGTCACAGGGAGAATATGCAAAGCTTCGCAGATGGTAAATAAATTGGGAAGCCTGGTGTGTGAAGCCCAACCCCAACTCCCTCAGCACTGTGCCCTTAAGTAATATTCCTTTTAATGTAATTACTGCAAGATCATTCTTAGTGAGAAGCTGGAATTACCTCATTTTCAACCTCCACATGTTCAAACTACAAAATGGAAAACAGAAAATCTATCCAGCTAATGTTAGTGATATGTGTGATGTATTCTCTTCTTAAAACAGTCAACTGTATAGTCAGTGTTATAGATTTAACAAAAAAATGTATCTGTCTTGATTGTTCTGAGGTAGTGCTATGTACAGTATTCTCATTTAAATGTAAAGACTTGCTAGTTGATGCTGTGAGAAGTCCGTTTGATTTGATGTTATGCTTCCCAAATAGGAAAAGAGATTTCTTTGTTTCCTAGTCAGATATCACAAAAAGATGTTCAAATTATGGTTAATGATAAAATTGTATAGTGCAATGAATTAAAAACCTACCTCAACATATACTGACATCTGACCATGAAGACAATTATTGATGAATTGGTATTTATTTTATTCATTTTCCAAATCATGTACAATAAAGTTGCCCATGTTGAACAACAAATATCCTCTTATCATTTGAATGTATATAAACCTCACACATATAGCTTGCAAATTACACAAATATAACATGAATAACATCCATTAAATGTGAAACCTTTTACAAGCACAGTCAAATTCCCAAGAGATAGTAATGTATAATTATCTGGATTTCATAGATTACCATTTTAATCACAACAAACAAAAACATTCAAGAAAAAAATCAATTTAAAGACCACTTGACTATAATATGAGTGAAACTTATAAATCTGCAAATGTTGTAGAGACCTAGTCCACACTTGCACTGTACATTGAATTTGAATTATTCATTGTCTAACCTTTAGCTTTCTGTTTACATGCACTAACCATCAGTGTGCCACTGTTCCCCAAGGAAGAGGTCACTGACATTGGGTCTACATCTGCTGGAAACTGGCATTTCTGTGAAAATGTATTCACGATTGTCCCGTCTGATTCCATCTAGTCCCCGTCGAAGAGTGATTCATAAAAAAACACAACACAAAATAACAATGTCAGGAAGTGATCACAAGCTCGAGTAAGGTAACACAAACACAGCACAGAGTGCCACACAGATAAAGTGAAGTAAAGATGAGGTACTATAGATATATTTACTTACCTTCTCAGCAGAAACGTGAATGAGGTTATGTGAAGAAGTAACGATCACTTGCTCTGGTGAGAATGCACTTAGATCCAATGTGAATGTGTACATGTCTCCTACAGCACACATCTTCCCCTGTAAAACAGATAGATTAGGATATGAACATTCACTGGCTATTCAAATGCATATAAATAAAACTGTGGTTTAGCACAATTAACATATTAGAACAAGCATATGATTATTAAGCTGTGTTTTGAATGACTGCTGCACTACAGTCAGAGATGCTGTAAATAATTCAACATCTGACCATTCGGAGTGAAAATTCAGCAGCACTGTAAGATAAAACATTAATGATTAGACTCGAGGATGGATTCATTACTGAATTACCCTCTATGTGCCTCTGACATTTTTAGTAGCATGTTACAAATCCAGTAACTTTATACAGTATAAATTATTACTGTAGGATATGTTATTTAGTGTGTGCTGTTAAGATCAGCAAAGGTGAGCTATGTTTTTTAGACACTGCAATATGTTATCAGGCATAGTGTAAAAAATCTCCTGTACTCACCTTTGATTCTTTGCTTGACATGTTGTTTATGGATAGAAAATCCAGGTTTTAAAAAATATATATAAAGTAGTCCAATTGCCTCACATTATAGACTAGAAATGTTTCACTGCCTGCGTGAGTGAGTTATATTATGTGCTGTGGCTTGTCATTTAGCTGAGGGTTTATATGGCTGAGGTTCATATGATGTCCATGCGTAGTATTTTTCAAGTAGGAGAGAAAATGAACTTGAGCAACTAATAATAATCATCTGCTTCATCACCTATTACTGTCTCTTGTGTTTTTGTTTTGTAGTGATTCATAGTGCACTGTTCACATGGTGTGTAATATTGAAATAAAGCTATATATATGCTTAATTTCTGCATGTATTCATGATAGCAGCACAGCATACATACAATTGTACAATAACTAGAGAATGAATATGATGTGACATGAACAGCATTCACACAAGTGTTATTTATCACGTAAGCTCTAATTAAGCACCACTTTGGGCTCATAAACAGAATGGAATGGTTATGGTACTGGAGATGCGAGTCATTTCCAAAGTTGATTAGAGCTTTTATTCTGAAGGTAGGTTTTAGTGTAGCAACCATTTTGTATGTTGTCAGTATGGCTGTTTATGAAATGGCATACTACGCATGATACTAATAATAAACCACAAAAGAAGTTTATAGAATGGTGCACATCTAGATGTACCTAATGATGTACTACACATGTTGTTTCACTTTCTGTCCTGGACTGCACACTACAAAGCAATGTGGGTTCTTCATTTTCAAAATAAAAGCCAGGTAAAGGGGTAAAGGGAAGAGTGGCAGCATCGAAATGTCACAGGTAACCAAAAAATTCTTTCTTCATTTTTTTTTTAATTAAATGACTGCTGTTACTGATTACTAAGTTATATTTTAAGTTATATTTTTTAACTGGATGTGATGATTTATACCTGAAATGCCTGAAACCCTGGCAGTTTTGTCACAAGAATAGCATATGGGTGAGGCGAGGACTAACCGCCGCTTCCACTCTTCTCTTTTGACCCCAGAAAATACTTGCAAATGACGCCAGTCACATACCTTTACCTTTGACCAGCAGTGAATCAGACTTGTATGGACAATGATTCGGTTACACCCTGAGACCACCAACGCCAAGGTTAACACCCTTGAATACTCACTGGTACATGGTATATTCCTACATGATTGTGGGAGGCCTGTGGTGCAGTGTCCCACTTCCATCAAGGAATGCTGATCCTAGAAATGCCAGCTTCCCCTCTGTGTCTGCAAACCTGCCTGTGTTTTACCTCAAAACCTGCTGGGTATAAAAGGTTCCACCTATGGCAAGTGGGGTGGGGTGGGGTGGATAGTGGGGTTTTGCAGGAGACCAGAGGTGAAAAAGACTGAAGTGGATCACGAGAAGAAAATAAAAGATAGAGGAAACCCATCTTTGGAGGGTTGGTTTTGCATATGATTTTTTTATACGAAGTTATTTTTGACCTTCATATCTTCACCAGTCACACAAAACACACAGAACATAAAAGAACATACCTCAGACATTTAACTTGCTGTGGTTGAAAATTATGGACAGCTATATTTTTTCATAAAAAAAATATGTTGAATGTAAAAATTGACTATTGTTTATATATATATATATATATATATATATATATATATATATATATATATATATATATATACACACACACACACACACACACACACACACACACACACACACACACACAAAGTCTGTACATTACATTAGGTACTTACAGTATACTCACATTTATTTATTTTATTAACATGACTGCTTGTCCAGTGTCAGCTAGCTCATTCAGAGCTGGGGCAGTTACTGATCCACCATTCCACCATTAGGATGCATTGCACAGGGTGATTGTCCAGACAGGATAGCCTTCAAGCACATCAATGTCCCTTCCTTAGGTACTAACCACTGCAAATCAGGAAGACCCCACAAGCCTTGCAGTTCTTTGTTCTTTCAATTCTTTGACCCAGTTGACTAGACACCACAATTTGGTTCTAGTCAAAATCGCTCAGAACTTAACGCTTGCCCATTTTTCCTGTTTACAACATATCAACTTTGAGCCCAGACTTGCTGCCTAATATAACCCCCTGACATATAACATAATATAATATAACCACCTGACGTATAACAAAATATAATATAACCACCTGACATATAATATAATATAATACACTGCTGGGCCCTTGAACAAGGCCATCAACCCTACCTACTCCAAGGGCGCTGTATCATAGCTGCCCCTGCACTCTGACCCCAACCTCCTCACTTGGGGTATGTGAAGAAAAGATTTCCACTGTGCTGTAATGTATATG
The DNA here is from genome assembly GCF_022655615.1 of Tachysurus fulvidraco. Lineage (NCBI taxonomy): Eukaryota > Metazoa > Chordata > Actinopteri > Siluriformes > Bagridae > Tachysurus > Tachysurus fulvidraco. The sequence continues at coordinate 15,931,462 of NC_062522.1, forward strand.
TGGCGATGATAAAGGCTTCTATACCACATTCTAATGTTCTAATTCTAATGTTCTAATAACCTGACATATAATATAATATAGAAAGTATGAAAATATTCAGCACAAACAATATAGCAGTGTCACTGATCGTTCTGAAGTAAATATACCATATGATTAATCTGGATACTGCGCACTACTAAGAAAAACACAGCATACTACGGTAGTATACGACGTCCCACCTACATCACGCTTAGGCCACTTCCGGTACCGAGTTCATGGGCTTGAACGGCGGGCTTTTCCTTACATTATGAAATATATGTTCGGGCGTTTTATTTGTTAGAAAACGTAACCGTGTAATATTTGTAAATAGATCCCATTTAAGCCCTCGTCGGCTCGCATTCGAGGTGAAAGCAAAGCCTGCGCCTGGCCAGGCATAAAACCAGCACGGCGTCATGAAGCTAACAGACAATGTGCTGAGGAGTTTCAGGGTCGCGAAGGTTTTCCGAGAAAATTCAGACAAAATTAATTGTTTTGACTTCAGTTCAAATGGCGAGACGGTGATATCGAGCAGCGACGACGACTCTATCGTCTTATATGACTGCCAGGAGGGAAAGTAAGTGGTCGGTTGTTTTTTTTTTTGTTATTAATCATAACCAGCCTTTGAGGCCTGCAGTGTGAAAAGCCTCGGCCTCGAGTAGTCCACACTAACCACCCCCACCCCACCCCTGACTCGTAGATCGCCTTATAGCTAACAGGCGAGGTGTATGGGAGAAAAGGCAACAGCAAGATGCTCGGTTCAATTTAATCTGGTATCAGTGCAAAAATTTCACTCCGAAATCGGGTTTTGTTTTAGAACATTTACAGTAAGTATACAAATAATCCGAGCTAATAATAATCTCCTGGTGTGTGAGTGTAAATACCGAGTGTAATGTGCGCTAATGGCCTTGAAGCAGATTCCGCTTTTTGCTCGCAGTCGCAGTAGTGTCGTTTACTATAATAGCTTCATTTATTTATTTACCTACCTACCTAAATTGCGTACTTTACAAATCTAAACTCCAAGTCTTTGTATCATATTGTAAATAAATGTAATTCAAGTTTAATTTTTAAAATAAAAAAATAATATTTAAAAAACAACAAAAAAAAGGTTAAAAATGAATTAAGAAATTAACAAACGTTACAAAACCGTTTGTTTGGATAAAAACATCTGTATAGAATCTGTCAACTCTACTAATTAAGTATTTGGAGGAATTACAGTAATAAACTTTAGAATAAAATCATAATTTTAACAGTGTAGTTTATCTATGTATTGTAGAGTCCACTGTGCACTAGGAAAGTTTACGCAACTAAATGTCTTTTTTTCTTTCCCCTTTCCTTTCCCCCTTTTCTTACTTCTCCTTGCAGACCTAAGCGTACTCTCTACAGTAAAAAGTATGGCGTGGACCTCATCAGATACACACATGCCGCCAATACAGTCGTGTACAGCTCGAACAAGATTGATGGTAAGCACATACACTGCTGAGACCATATAGCTATGACTTTTAATAATGGGCAATGTGATCATGTACTCAGACTGTGTTACGGTGTAATAAACGTTCATCGGAAGACACAGCCCTCCCAGTATGGACAAGAAATCAGTGAAAATTATACTTGTATTAAACATGAAAAATGTGTTATGTTCAACCAGGTGATTGTTAATTTGAGTAACAAATGGTGTTCTTCAGTAATTATTAACCATGATACTAAAAAATTGTGACATCATCTGACCATAGCGATAGCTCAGACACCATAAGCATTAATGATAATAAGATGCGGCTGATTTTTTTTCGGCGCCGTTGCTCGTCATTCATTCATGGATGCCTGGCTCTGCCCACTCTGGCTTGAGGTAGTTGTTTGTACAGTTTGAGGGTCTGTGATTCTGCCCTTTCAAGGAGCTAACTGTACAGACTACTGCCTTGCCCAGGGTGGTGCTTGCTCGTCTCACCCTCTTACCTGGACATCTGCACATCCAGAAGTTTTTCTAGTCGTTATTTTGGTTGGTTTTTAATTAGGTTCCCCAGCTCGCAATATTTCATGGTGTGTGAAATGAAAAATGCTGTCGAAATGTGTAATTGTTTATAGCAGCATAGCAGTCTGTATAGTCAGCATAGCAGTCTATGTATACAAGAGAAAAAAATTTTTTGTTGTTCTTACTCGCTTCTCACTTTTGGTGTGTTACAGATACTATTCGGTATTTGTCTCTTCATGACAATAAGTACATTCGTTACTTTCCTGGGCACAATAAGAGGTAAGATGTGGTGCTTTATGCAGCATTTACTGTGAGCTATCTAAAATTGGACCCTAGGGTTCTGAGCCATATTTATTTTCATCCTTGCTGATTTTATGGCTTTTGTTTTGAATTAACCAGGGTTGTTGCTCTGTCTATGTCTCCTGTTGATGACACGTTCATCTCTGGCTCCTTGGATAAAACTATTCGGCTATGGGATCTTCGCTCTCCCAATTGTCAGGTAAGCTGTCTGTTTGCTTTTGCTGTAGTCAGACTTTGTTTAGGCTTTATATCAGTTTGGAGATTGATCTGAATCATCATTTTTGCCACAGGGTCTAATGCATCTGCAGGGGAAGCCAGTGTGTTCGTTTGATCCCGAGGGTCTTATATTTGCTGCAGGAGTCAATTCAGAGATGGTCAAACTTTACGACTTGCGCTCATTTGACAAAGTAAGAGAGACTAGTATAAAATCCACCTTCTGCAATTTTGAATTGTTAGATGTTTGTAGCGCATAATTTTTAGATAAGCTAATTGCCTATGAAAAATGTCTGTCACCAGAATGGGCATGTTTATTTATAATTTAGCCATTTAACAAGTTAGTAAATATCCAGTCTTGCAGTTAATTGATTTATACTGTTATAAAGTTTAAGATTTTGATTGTTGCTTTTTAGGAATTTCTGTAAAAATTAGTTCTGTGCAGCTTCAGTCTACCCTTGCAAATGGTTTTACAGTTTTATTGTCTTCATTTAGGGCCCATTCGCTACATTTAAGCTGCAGTACGAGCGTTCATGCGAGTGGACCGGCCTCAAATTCAGCAACGATGGAAAACTCATTCTGATCTCCAGTAACGGTGGAACCCTCAGGCTGCTTGATGCTTTCAAAGGGGCTGTGCTACATTCATTTTCGGTAATACTTTTAATGATGTGTTAACAGATTCTCTGAAAGCAATCCCTGTCAGTGAGGAATGGAAAAGCAAACAATGGTTGGAGTGTATGTAGTTTTCTAATTAACTGAGAAAATGTTTCTGATTTTTTGCAGATGAAAAATAAATGTTTGCAAAAATATTTTTATATGCATAAAAAATCATTTCTGTAGTTTTAAATAATTTATTTAAATAATTATTAAGCCTAATTGCATTTATTTCATAGATTAGTGTCATAAATTTTCATGTATATAATTTCTTATACATAGTATAAACTCTAAGCTCTGCTGATGGTGCTTTTTCAGTTCATAAATTTAGACAAGGAAAAAAGAACAGGATTTGATTTATTAATAGATTAAGATGAGCACTTCCACAAATGTAGGATATCATCAGAATTACTTAGTTTATGCTTTCCTCATTGACTGGATCTCTCAACCAATAGTGTTAATGTTTTGTCACTATGCTAATGTATTTTTATATAAAACTTTACTTTTAATGTATTATATGCACAAATACCTTTGATATTTCTATGGAACATTCTGGAATTCCTTTACCTTTGAAGCATTTTAGTCAGACTGTGTTCTCCTGTTCTGTTCTGCAGGGCTACAACAATGGTAAAGGTGTAGTTCTGGAAGCCTCCTTCACCCCAGACTCTCAGTTTGTCATGATTGGTAAGTCCAAAACAAAAAACTATTACTATTTATTTTTTTGTAGCATTCAGGTAGTCAATTTTAGCTTACTATTCACACATTTTAGAGAAATACTTAAAGGCTGTGGCTTAACTCGTTGATTTTTTTAGGTTCGGAGGATGGGAAAATCCATGTGTGGAACGCTGAGAGTGGAATGAAAGTAGCAGTGCTGGATGGGAAACACACAGGTCCTGTCACCTGCCTACAGTTTAACCCAAAATTCATGACCTTTGCCAGCGCCTGTTCTAACATGGTGAGATGCTGTTCTAGTGTACTAAATGACTTTGAAATACGGATCTTTTTTCATGCCATCAGTTTAAATTTAATGTTCACTTCATCAATGAAAGGAATATTTCAGTTTAGTGACTTCTGATAGATTGACTTAATTATTATTATTATTAAAATGTTTTTAACCGTTAATCATGTTTGCCTTATTTTGCATTAATACTGATATTTGGTAATACTGATACTAATACTAATAATACTAATACTGATATTTGGATTTCATTGTGAAATTCATCATGGAACATGCCATTTCCCCAATTTAAATTCCTTCATTCGTATTATTTCCATATTTGATGCAGATGCAGATTGCATTTTTGTACTTTATAGTGTTTTACTTTTGGATTTCGTTCATTTTACTATAGGAATTTTGCTCCAGGATCAGTAACTTTCTTAATTAAAAAAGATGCCAAGTGTGTTAAAACCAAATATTTAACTTGCTTCTACTTCCACCTTCACAGGCTTTCTGGCTACCAACAATTGATGACTGATGAAGCTGTGCACTAAAGAAGTTGTTTGAATTTAACGGGTTGTTGTTGATTGGTTGTTGATCCTGCAGATGGCAGCATTTCCATTGCCTCTGGATTACTGGAACTGCTTTTTGTGGACTGTAAATAGGCTGACATATGATGCCATGTTCTAATTTCTTTTTCATTTTATACCTGTATCATTAAATCATGTTCTTTTGTAAATTGGTGTTCTCTGTGATGTGCATTCATTTGTGAGGATCGTGTTTGCCCTCAAAAAAGGTCTTGGGTTAGAGTTTAGCATTTTAATTTATGTCAGAAATGAGGGACACCTGAATATGTAATTTCTTCAATTTGAAGAACTGTCTGTGAGACTGTCTGTGCTCAATAAATATTTATCATTTAATGGTAAAATCACAATGTTGGTTTGGAGAATATGGCTTACACCAAAATCTGCAACAGCAAGAACATAATCAAATATCTCCTACATCATCTTTTGCAAATAAACAGTGGGCCTACTCTGGATTCTGAATAAAGTTTGTCTTGAACCAATCAGAGGCTACAAAATCAAATTGTAGCTGGTTTGGTGGTTTAGTCAAATATTGAACAATTGCCTTAGAAATATAAATCTAATTTGTGAATGTGAAGGCCTGAGGTTTAACTCATGAAGGAGGTAATGTCCATATCCTGCTGGCCTTCTCTTATTAAACCAAGAGTACACATTTCATTATGCAGATTGAATTATTGTTGTTTCTATTCTCAGACTCGTATCAATAGTTCTATACTTCTACAGCGTGCTTGCTTAAACTGTAATAGTATTTTGAATTAGCAGTACACCCATGTAGATCAAGATAAAACACGGTAGCCATTTGCCATACACTGGTTTATTTTTCATTAATGATCCTTATAGCACAAATAGTTATGACTGCTGGACTGAATTTGTACAAAAGTAAAAGTTTTCAATAAATGGCCACCAGAAGTTACAATTCCAAGACACTTAATTCCGAACTGCTTCAGAGATGTTTCATGCCGCCTTTGTGCTCTGATTTTAGAACCAGAGGGAATGAGCAAGTCAAGTATTTCTGTTTTGAAATACATTAATTGCTTATTTTGAATTAGTTTTGTTGTGCTTTGTGATTCTGATGTTAATTACCTGGTTGGTGGTATATATTTTTTTTATTCCTATGAAAAGTTATGTTTTGCTCTGACAGCAGGGGGTGTAGGTTACAAAAGCATTGTAGAAAAACTAAGTGGTGATAGATATGAGGGATTGCTGTCAGGTTCACTGTTAGCACCAAAAAAACAAAAGATGCAGAACTTAATTTCTCAACCAACATTTTTGTAAAGAACGGCAAGAAGTTGTGAGGTCTAAATCTATCTGGTGCTTCCATCAGCTGGTAAACGAATGACATTGTCGGTATTAAACATCTGAAATAAAAATCGAGCAACATGTAAAAAGTAAAAGTAAAACTCTGAATTTCACTATAAAATAAATGTTAGATATCACTGGTAATGATGTTCATTTTAAAAAATATACGTGGCATTCATGGTGGATTTTTCTTCAGGAATTTCAGTAAATCATTGGGACTAATTTTACATTCTAATTTTAAAACTTTTAAACAAAAAAACAAATACACCTACATGAATATTTAATATTCTAAACTCATGTAAACAATAAGAGAACTCTGTTTAAGCAGAGTAGCAGTGTTAGCATATTTCTATTCCAGTTTATAAAACTGAATGTTAGATGGATCAGTTTGTGAAATGATCCTTCAGTAGATCTCAGGTGAGTGATCTTTTTGGGCCTCCTGATTGCTCACTGTGTAAAGTCTGCTGGATCTATTACCCATTGCCAGACACACCAAGCCTGTGACTGCTAAATTTGGGGCCAACAAGATCAGGTTCCTACTGCCCAGCACACACAATCCTGCCCTAGTTACAACACCCCTCTCCCTCAGCCACACACACACTGCTCTCTCATGCTGAAAACGTGAAACTATTACTTCATACCAATCTCTTGAGAGCAGTTTGTGAGAAGTCTTGTTCTAGTTCTTATTTGTTTCCAGTGAAGATCTTCCAGGTGGCCTTCACCTGACTTGACAGGGTTTTTTCCCGTACACACGCACAGCTCCTTGGCGGGTAAAAGTGCTGACCCGCCATGTTTCTGGTTCTGGTGGTGACAGATGAGTTGAGGCAGCTCCTTGCCAGAGCAAGGAACGGGAGTGGCCGTCTCATCCAGGTGCTGATCCGAGACGGTGAGTGAGTTGTGGATTCAGATTCAGATATTTACCCTGAGCTGTAACAGTGTTTAAGTTCAATCTCATGGTGTAATCTGATTTAAGATACCAGTCAATTTTACATCTACAACCTATAATGTTGAAACCATGGAGCATTTTTACAAAATGTATTTTCATGTCCTGTATATTTAAACTAAATATTACTAATAGAGACCTACAATGTGAATATTTAAAAAAAAAAAAACTTGCTAGCACTGTTTGAGATTGTGCAATTTAGGCCACATGTCCTTAATCAAATTGTTCCTTAAAATATGTACATATATTACATGTATATATGTATGTATACGTGTAACATGGATGTGTGTCTATTTTCTAAATGTTTAGCTCAAAGATAAAAAATAGCTCAAAGATATTTTAAGTAAGCATAATATAGATTCTGTTGTATGCTACAATGGCATGTTCTTGAGTTACAGCTTTTCAGTAAGCATGACACGGCAAATTCACACACACAACATTTGAATAAGTCTAAAGAAGTTAAGCAACAATTGAGTAGTTCAAGAATAACCTGAGTGTAAATAAAAAATTCCACCACTTTAGAAATGTGGAAAAAATATAGAATTTGTCTGTGTGTATATTAGTTAGTATACAATCTGTGAATTACATTTACAGCATTTGGCAGATGCCCTTATCCAGAGTGACGTACAAAAGTGCCTAAATCTCTATCATTGAATACATTAATGCTGGCTTACTAGGTTACATACTTAAGATAACAACAACCGTAGTAACACCAAGGTAGTTGAATTAACACATTAGTGTTTGCATATTCACAAAAAAAAAAAAAAAGCTGAATTGTATTTACTTTATTGTCATAAATGATTTTTTATTCGTTGTTTACTGTTTGGGTTATTTCTAAAGCTGAGGTGATGAAATATTGGGCAAGGGACAAAGACATATTGGTGTATTTTGATTGTGAAAGGTCAAGTCAGGTGATACAAGAGTTGACACTGAGGTTGACACATTCAAAACAGATTTATTCCATACTAGAACATGTATGACAAGACAGATTTACTGTGTCCTCAATGTATGTATGTATGCGTGTCTATGTGCAGATGCTCAATACGTTTGAATTCTAAATTATATTCAAATGATGTGGCCTCCTTTCTGAGAGATTTAGTCTAAGATGATCCTATTTGAGTCATGGATGGCAACTGTGTATTTTCATCCACTGATTCATGTAGGTAATTTTAATATTGCCTATTACATGAATTAAGAATGCGAATGTCTGACATCAGAGGACTTCTCAGTGTGCATTTGTGTGTGTCTTTGTGTGTGTGTGTTTTTGTGTCTGTGTGCAGGTGAAGTAGAGTATTAGTGGATAAAGTGTCCTTCTGTTTCAATGCCATGTGTCAGACCTTTCTATTGACTGTCATTCTGTGTATCTCATATATTGTTTGGTATCAATGTTGTGTCCTACACGTCTACTGGACTGATTATATATCACAGGACACGATCATATTGCGTGGACACTGTGATTGTCAGACAGTTTATTAAGAAGGATCAGATAATCAGGCACTGAAATGCAGGAGGTCTTATCAGACTCATATGCTTACCCTTATTGTCCTAGCTTTAAAAAGTACAATTTGGAACACATTATTTCTGCCATGTCCCTGTGACACACTATGTGACCGTGTCTAAGAGTTGTGTCAGATGTACATGTTTGGTTTTTCTGTGTTGTCTGAGACTTGTTTTTCTGTCACTTGTTCAGTGGAAGAAAAACACTGGGTGACGCAGTAGGAGATTGAGACTCAAACAGTTGCAACGCTTATGATTCGCTGTGCTTTTAAGTCATATGTGTAACTGGTATCTAATTGGTTACAACATAGGAAACAGAGTATGCTGTTGTTTGGCATCCATAACATAGGACTTTGCTAACTTGTGACAGAGAGCAGAAAGAATGCCAGGCTCTTTCAGCACCTTATGTTTGTGTGTTTGTATTTACGCCATAGCAGGCTTATATGAAATGATTAATCTACGGGATGTGTGTGTGGATGACTTTAGAAATGCATGGGTGCCAGAATGTGCTCATGAGTAAGTGATTGGCTGATGGAAAGTATGCATCTGTACCGATAATTGGAATGTGTGAGGGCTAAGAATAGAAATTGCTGTAAAAGACATTCAGGAAATCCCCCAGCAAGGTCATACTGCTGTCTGTATGTGTATATGACATGACATGAACACTTATTGACAAGCTATTACAGCTCTCTGTCAGTGTTCTTAATATCTGGTTATTTTGTTGTGAGTGCCAATCAGTCTACATAATTTTCAAATGATTTGCATTATGTGATCTTTACACTAGGGGTGGTATTATTTTGTTGTATTTATAGACCAATCAACATGAACATTAAACCACCTGCCTAGTATTGCGTAGGTCTCCCTTCAAGGACCTCTGGATGTGAGGTGTGGTATCTGGCACCAAGATATCAGCAACAGATTCTTAAAGTTCTATAAATTGTAAGGTGGATTCTAGTATTAGCACATCCCACAGATGCTAAATCAGACAGAGATCTGAGTCAAGACCTTGACCTCTTTGTCATGTTCCTCAAACCATTCCTAAACAATTTTTGCAGTGAGGCAAAAAGCATCATCCTCCGAAATAGGCCACTGCCATTAGGGAATACTGCTGCCATCAAGGGGTGTACTAGATCTACAATAGTGCTTAAGTAGGTGATACTTATTAAAATAAAATTCACATGAATGCCAAAACTAAAGGTTTCCCAGCAGAATATATCCCAGAGCATCACACTGCCTCCTCCATCTTGCCTTCCTATAGTGAATGCTGGTGCCATCCTTTCCCCGAGTAAGATACTGCTGTCTCCCAAATGGCGTAAATGTAAATTTGTTTCTGCTTTCAACACACCAACTTCAAGAAATGACTGTTCACATGCTGCCTAATATATCCCAACCCTTGCCAGGTGCCATTGTACAAGTAGAGTCGGGTGTTCGAAACCTGCAGTAGGGTGTGAAATTGTACCTTGGGATCTGAGTTCCTTGGGCTAGGAGCCCATGACCCTGTGTTGGATAAACAGTTTAGGAAATGGATGGACAGATTGACGAAATCACTGTACAATATACTGTACATAGCATATATGGCTGTAATGCTGTTGTTTTTTCCTATGTGTTCCTATAATTTTGCTAGTATGTATGCCACTTTTGTGTGTATAAATATATGTAGGCTTGTTTGTGTGTGTGATATGAGCTTTTATGTTTCTGTTTCAGAGCAGTTGGTTCTGGGTGCATACTGTGAGCCATCTCAGTCCTGGGAGAATGATTATGACCACTTCCTGCTTCCTTTACTTGATCCTCAGGAGCCTTGCTACATCCTGTATCGCCTTGACTCCCACAACGCACTGGGATATGAGTGGATCTTTCTTTCTTGGTCACCTGACCAGTCTCCAGTGCGTTATATACAGTACATTTATGTCAAAAAATATTTAATATACATAAATTGTGAATATAACACTGATCAGTAAATACAGTTTTGATCTCATTAGTGAACACTGTATTTGTCATTATATGTGAACCTCACTTTAGACCAGACTGAAGATGTTGTATGCTGCTACTCGTGCAACAGTGAAGAAAGAATTTGGTGGAGGAAATATAAAAGATGAGCTCTTTGGCAATGTGGTGGTATGTCATCTTCTTTATTTAATTGACTCTTGAGTTGTCAGAGTTTGTTATGATTAATAAATTGTGGCCACAAATTTAGATACTGAGGCCACAAGTTAAGCTTCGCAAGATCTACACTTTATGGTCAAAAGTACTATATACTATATGTGGACAAACCGATCAATATATCCACATGTGCTTGTTGAACAACCGATTCCAAATTTAGTCCACCTTTGCTGTTATAATAACCTCCACTCCTCTGGGAAGAATTTCTACTAGGTTTTAAAGGGTGTAGCTTTGTGGAGTGGTGTTTATTTAGACACAAGTGTATTAGTGAGGTCAGGTACTGATTTCAGGTGAGGAGGTCCGGGGTGCAGTCGGTGTTCTAGTTCATCTCAAAACTGTTCCATGGAGATGAGTGAGGTCAGTTTTTGACAAACAATTTTAAGACAAACAATGTCCTTAAATGTAAAAGCAATAAGAGAGAGAGAGAGAGAGAGAGAGAGAGAGAGAGAGAGAGAGAGAGAGAGAGAGAGAGAGAGAGAGAGAATCACTAATAAAAATGCTTCAGTTTTGCATTATTGTATGATTTCTTTTCATTTGATACCTACCTTTTTTCATCACAAATTATCAGTAATAATGAAAAGTATTTGAAGGTGTAAAAAGTATAATTTTAGAAACAATTTCGAATATTAAAAGTTCCTAATATTTGGTATGTCACCTTAGTACTTTAATGACAGTATGTACTTGAGACTCCACAAATTTGGGTAAATGAAATACACTAGAGTCTTGTTCGGACATTTGGAAAATCTGACCTTTTACATTTTAAATGAGTTAAAAGGGTCAATAGAACCAGAATTAAAATTACACTGTGACATTAATAGTGAAGAATCTTAATTATGTATTATATTAAACAAAGCTTTGTTTTTTTTTCGATATTATAAAACCTTTTGATTCAAATGAAACAAACAAACAAATCCGAGATTTTTTATTTAGCCTCTGACCCCAGTACAGTATACTGTATGTATCCACCATTACTCTCATCTTGAAGGAAATATTTTGATGTATTCAAACAAAATCCTACCTCATTGCTGTTGGGTTGGATTGGGAAGGTGACATCTGATCCATCATCAGAGCTGAATAAGGCTTTAATAAGAGTGTGGTTTGTGTTTTCATCATCATTAGGAAGATGTTTGTCTTCAGGGTTATCTTCGTCATGTATCATCAATCTCTGCTCCTGCTCCTCTCACACGTGCTGAGCAGGAGCTACAGAGAATAAAAACCACAGAGGTGAGAATTCTTGAGTTTTAAATGAATCCAAGCATTTTTTAAGCTTGTTGCATTTGCATTTCAATACACACATTTTAATTACAATGTTTTTTCCATTGCTGATTCCAGTGCAAAGTTAAGCAGGTGAGTAGGTGTTCAGTTCACTGTGTGCTAGCTTGAAAAGCTTAGTTGTTAGTTGTGCTAATGTGAAAACAAGGTAGTGCATGCATGGCATATATGCATGTTAAATGTGTTTTAATTAAACAGATTTTTGAAGGGCAATCCAACCTGATTCAACTGATTACTGAAATCACATTTCATCTTTTAGGTATGTTTGACGTGTGACAACTTAATTTTATCAAAAATGATTTCCACATTATTTCCAGATGATTGGTGGAAACTGTACTCAAATTCAAATGAACAAATTTATACTGAATTTTAATTACTTTCAAAAAGGAAACTTAAACCAAAACCATTAATGCAATTGAATTTGGACCAGTGAAATGTTTACATGCTGCCATGCTTTCTTTCCTTGTATTCTGCTACCTAAGGCTGGTGTCTTTGTTCTGTCCTCAGTGCACACAGAGTATAAATACTGTGCAAGTCATGCATACATTCATAAACACAAGAATGTACCCACATTTACCACTGCATTTTTCGAGCTGCATGCCGTCATTATAGATTAGTGGGGATGAATAATTCTCTCACACTGCCTCCATGCTGTGTGTGTGACTTCCTCTTCAGGTTACTTCAGAGATGAGTGTGGAAACTAAACCTCAGACCTTACAGGGCCTGGCCTTCCCGCTCCAGGCAGAGGCTAAGCACGCTTTACAGCAACTTGCTAAAAAACACATTAACTACATCCAGCTGGTAATACTGCAAAACACAGGCACAAAAAAACACACTTTTTGTATGTTTACGTAACACTCAGCAATGACACTGGCTAAACCCCTGTAAAACATCACTACCACTACTATAACTTATTTTCATTTAATGTAATTCCACTTTGTCTGTGTGTCCGTGTGTCCGTGTCCGTGTGTCCGTGTGTCCGTGTGTGTGTGTCCGTGTGTGTGTGTGTGTGTGTCCGTGTGTGTGTGTGTGTGTGTGTGTGTGTGTGTGTGTGTGTGTGTGTGTGTGTGTGTGTGTGTGTGTGTGTGTGCATACTATCTCAGAGGTTGGACACTGAGAAAGAGACCATTGATCTGGTGCACACTCGGGCCACAGAGACACATGATCTTCGCAGCAGGATCCCTACAGACACACCACGCTATCACTTCTTCCTCTATAAGCACTTGCATGAGGGAGCCTACTTAGAGTCTGTTGGTTAGTATAAGTTGTTCTATGTACCTGCCTCATACATGTTCCCTTAAATAGATAGAATTGATGCTAGCACACAGCATAACTTGATTGGGATTTGAACTTCTAACAACTTGATCAAAGCTATGCATACAAGTTAATAATAAAAACTTTCACCATTTTTCCAACATTCCTGTTTTACATTTATGCTTGCTTAAAGTTAAGGCAATTTGAAGGTGTGTATGATAAAAAAACGTATTCAATACAAACACATGCTAATGGTAGCTAAGAACTTTATCAAGTAATTTACACCTAGCAAACAAGATGGCAGTATGCCATTCTAGTTCTAGACAATTACTATAAAATTCAATCACTCGTTTACCTTGTATTTCCACAGAATAGTAGGGTAATGCTACTGCTCGATAAACATTTTTTAAATAAAAAATAAAAAAATGGGAATGTGTTGAGGCCATGTAAATAAAATGAGATTTTCCCAACTTTGTGAAGTGTACTACATGATGTAACTGCAGTATTGTGTTTTATCTTTCCAGCTAGAGCTCAGCTAGTGGGTGGGAATTAGCTATGACTTAATTGTGAGTAAACTGAGTAATAATGAATGAATGAATGAATGAATTTTTCATTTATTTCATGCCTCAGTGTTCATCTATTCAATGCCGGGCGATCGATGCAGTGTTAAGGAGAGAATGCTGTATTCCAGCTGTAAGAGTCGTCTGCTGGAGGAGGTGGAGCGGGACTACCATATAGAGGTGGTCAAAAAGGTACAATGACCACTGTGTAACAATCAAATGTGTCCCAAATGTTTCTATGACAAAGGCAAAACCCTTTCATATTCTGGTTAAACGAGTGCATGGCTGTACAGCTTTAACTCATATCTGAAAAGCAGATTATTTCAGACTAGAAATATTAGTAAAATACTAGTAAAAAGTGGTGAAGTAAATGTACATTTAGACTGGAACATAAAACAAGGGCTCTCTATGCTGACTGAGTGTTTTCCTGCGAATAATTAATAGAATAGGAATCAACAATACAAAAGTTTGTATAAAACATTGAATAATATACCGTTACCCAAAGATGTTAATTATTCATGTTAGCACAGATACAACATGATTAGTAATCCTGATAGTGTTATAATTAACTATAAGCGCAGCTGATGCTGCAATGACATTGAAACTGTTAAAAGTCTCTCAGGTTGTTCTTCAGTAAACCCTACACTCTGTGTGTGATTTCATGTTTTATCTTGATTTAAATGTTGCAAAGATATTTCCTTCTATGTAAAAGGAAACATGTGTCAAAGAGAACAATATCTTCCTGTTCATAGGAATAGCAAATACAGCTTAATAGAAAAACATTTTTTTAACGAAAGCAAATTTAAATACATTTACAATTTAAATGTACACTTCTTTTTTAACCAATAGTTGGAGATAGACAGCGGGGATGAGTTGACAGAGCAGTACTTGTATGAGGAAATCCACCCTAAGCAGTATGCTCACAAGGAGGCATTCGCCAAACCTCGCGGCCCTGCAGGGAAAAGAGGAAGTAAAAGGCTGATTAAAGGAGTGGGAGAGAATGGTGTGAACAGCTAGAGGAAAAGAGCATGGAAAACACATCCCTGTTCATCCCTCCAAGCATCTTGTATTGCTGTGTTAAATAAGAAGGTCTCCAGTTTTTTATTATTATGGGTTGGTATGCTTTTTCTAACTTTTTAGCTTGGGTTTCCTAAGTCATATTTCATTTAATTCAACTTCGTGTACACTCATAAAAAAAGGAAACCTCATTCTGTATCTGTAAATTGTCTGTTCCTGCTTTTTGTTCATTCAGAAATCGAGAGATACACTAACTTGACATTGGTTTCATTCACATATTTAATCTGTGTCATTTATCCAAGTGGACTAATGAATAGTTAAATTCCTGACACTACCAGACACTACCATTTCCATACATCTCAGAACTGGACTCAGTAGAATGTGAATTTTGTATGAATAAGAACCCTGTATAAGAATCACCGATGTTCTAGCTGTGATTTTAGATATGTGTTTTATTACTAATTGGATTGGAGCTAATTTGCTGTGTGTCCATATTCATACTTCAGTGACACTAATGTAAATTTTTTCTCTCTTTCGTGTCATATCATGTTGTTCTTTATGAAACTAAGAACTCCGAATAAATTATTTTTATGAATGTTTAGTATAATCATTTCCAAAATTGAGAATAGCACGGTTGGGGGGTTTGGCATATGATGGTCTGTGAATAAAGTTAAAAGAGCATATATTGTAATAATAGAAGAGGTGTGTAAATAAGAGAATGAACTCCTGTAAGATTCACAGGGTGTGAATATTTGTACATTTAGATTTTTATTTATTAGGGGAAGCATTAAGATGTACAGGATGGGGAAGGGTGCTCCCAGACCAGTTTTAGGGGTTATTTACAATAAATAAATAAAATTTATAAATAAATGAAATTAAAATAAAATAAAATAGATAGTTATTTATGTTTAAATAAAGGATTTCAGTGACTATTTAAAACTTTTTAAAGACTTTTATGTAATATGCATCCATCACAGACTACTCTGTAATTACTACAATTTTACCTTTAAACAGTAATATGAGTTTGTCAAAATCATTTTGCCTGAAAAGAGATGTTTGATCTGCACCACGTTCAGCCATTGACAACCTTGGGTTTTTGAATACTAGCTACAGATTAATTCATTCAGTACATTCCACCTCTTGAAATGTTCACCCTTCTACCAGCAAATAACACAAAGCCATTGCAATAACACCAGTGGAAAGAAAGCAAAGATTTTTATTTGAAACATCAGCTTTTGCTTGGACCACAGGCAGACAGAGGTAAACTTCTACAGAGTAAATGTAAATGGTTTTACTATTACATCATGTGCAGCAGTAAAAGACCTTGGTGTGATTATTGATACCCGTCTCTCTTTCGAAGCACACATAAATAATATCAAATTCAAATGAAAAAATAAAATAAAAATTTATTTGTATAATGCTTTTAACAAATGACATTGTCTCAAAGCAGCTTTACAGAACATAACCATAAAATGTTAAAATAAAGATTAATATAAAAATGTATATAATACAAAAATTCAAGATTAATATTAGATATATTTAAATATGTTTGTATTTATCCCCAATGATCTAGCCTGTGGTAACTGAGGTGACTGTGGCAAGGAAAAACTCACTTGCATGGTAAAGGAAAAAAACCTTGAGAGGAACCAGACTCAAAGGGGAACCTCATCCTCATTTGGGTTACACTGGAGGTGTGAAAATATAAAGTCTGACAATTGTATTGATGAGGAGGTTGTTGTCCTTAAAGACCACATGGAGCTGGCATCTCCTCTTGGTATCTCAGAATACTTCAGGAAGCAGAGTCCAAGTAGGGCTGGTAAATCTCTAGATGCCTCGACATCCTCACATGGTTGGCCTCATCTCATTGAAGGTCCAAAAATCTTTATGGCACGAAAGATAATCGGAGCTGGTACAATTTCTGGATGCCTCGGGATGGGTAGAAAGAGTCAGTGAAGAGGAATGAGCGTAGCTGCCATTTATAATATTAGCAAGCACTAAATGATAATGTGCATTTGGTCATATGTATTAGAGCACAAGACTATTATGTGTACACCTGACTAAAGAGATACGTTTTTAATCTACATGTAAACTGGAAAAGTGTGGAAGTAAGACTATTCCAAAGTTTGGGAGCTAAATACAAAAACACCCTACCACCTTTAGTAGACTTCGATATTCTGGGAACTACCAGAAGTCCTGAGTTTTGTGATTTCAGACAGCATGAAGGATTGTAGTGTGTTAGAAGACTAGTTAGATACATGGGAGCTAAAACAATTATCAGAATTGGAATCATTTATTAGCCAAGTGTGTTGACACACACGAGGAATTTAGTTCCAGCTGTTTGTGACTCTCAAAAGTACAGACATAAATAACACTATACTATACAAGACAAAATAATACAGACTATACAAGACAATGCAGACGATGTGATACAATATAGACAGTATGAGTATTAAATATGAATACAGAATATATGACTGATCAGTTATGTACATAAAGTGTGAGAAGTGCATGGTAGTGCAAATAACAATATTGTGTAATATTATGCTTTTGTGCAATATGCAGCAGCAGTAGTGTGTAACCTATACGGATGATGTGATGACTGACAGTTCTGATAATGCAGTACTTATAGATATAGCAGGGGATATAATTATGGTGAGTTGTTGATCAGGTTGATTGCCTGGAGAAAGAAACTGTTCCTGTGTCTGGCAGTTTTGGTAAGCAAAGCTCTGTGGCGCCTGCCAGAAGGGAGGAACTGAAAGAGGTTGTGTCCAGGGTGTGAAGGGTCAGTAGTCATTTTCCCTGCCCGGTTTCTGGTTCTTGTAATGTATAAGTCCTGGGGAGTGGGCAGGGAGGCACATATGATCTTTTCTGCTCTTTTTACTGTGCATTGCAGTCTGTTCCTGTCCTGTTTTGTTGTTGCTCCAAACCAGATGATGGATGTGCACAGGACAGATTCAATAACAGTGTAGAACAGCATACTTCCTTAATTGACGTAGAAAGTACATCTGCTGGGCCTTTTTGATGATTGAGTTTATGTTGCACTCCCATTTCCCATTTCCTTGAGAAATGGTAGTGCCCAGAAACTTGATGACACAGATGACACAGGGCTATTGGATATTGTGATGGGGAGTAGTGTTGAGGGGTCTTTCCTAATGTCCACTATCATCTCCACAGTTTTGAGGGTCTGATGAAGACATTGGAGAGGCTGGTGCTAACTCAACTGCAACCTCTGGTGAGCCCATCAATGGATCCATTTCAGTTTGCCTACCAACCTGGCATTGGAGGGGAAGACGCTGTCATCTTCCTCCTAAATCTGGCTATTTTGCACCTGGAAAAGGCTGGGAGCACAGTGAGAGTCATGTTTTTTGACTTCTCCAGTGCTTTTAACACCATCCAACCTTTGCTCCTGAGGGATAAGATGGTGTACATGGGAGTGGACCATCATCTGTGTGCTTGGATATTGGACTACCTCACAGACCGACCACAGTATGTGAGGACTCGTGACTGTGAGTCTGACATGGTTGTCTGTAACACTGGAGCCCCGGAGGGAACGGTTCTGGCCCCGTTTCTCTTCACCCTCTACACTGCAGACTTCATGTTCAGCTCAGCAACCTGTCACCTACAGAAGTTCTCTGATTCCATCGTCGGTCTTATCACAAATGATGATGACAGGGAGTACAGAGAACTGATCCAGAACTTTGTGGACTGGTGCCAACGGAGCTGCCTCCAGTTAAATGCGGGGAAAACCAAAGTACTGGTGGTGGATTTCCGTAGGCACAAACAAACTTCTTTACCACCAGTGAACATTCAGGGAAAGGACATTGTGAGAGTGGACTCTTACAAATACCTGGGTGTTCATCTGAACAGCAAACTGGACTGGACAGACAACACTGAGGCAATCTACAAGAATGGGGAGAGCAGACTCTTTCTGCTGAGGAGACAGGTCTTTTGGAGTGCAGGGAGAGCTACTGAAGACTTTTTTTTGACTCTGTGGTGGCCTCAGCCATATTCTATGGTGTGGTATGCTGGTGTAGCAGCATCTCTACTGCAGAAAGGAAAAGAATAGGACAAGCTGATCAGGAAGGCCAGCTCAGTCATGGGGATTCCTCTGGACACTGTACAGGAGGGGGGAGAAAGGAGGATTGTAGCAAAACTATCATCATTGCTATAGAACAACTCTCACACCCTGTATGAAACGGTTTCATCTCTGAGCAGCTCCTTCAGTGACCGACTGTTACATAATAAGTGTCTGAAGGAGTGATACAGACGGTCTTTTCTCCCTGCTGCTATTAGACTTTACAATCAAAGCTGCTCCCAGTGAACCAGTAACCATAATACACACTGTTATTACTGTTTTTAACTGCAATAATAAACAATAACAAAGTAAAAAAGTATTTTAAACATGTGCAATAACAGAAATTTTGAAAAACATGCAATATTACCTATGTGCAATCTATGTTATAATCTTTTTATACATTTTGTTTTGTATATACCGTATATTATATTATGTATCTATTCTTTTTTATCTTTGCATTTTATTACTCTTGGCTGCTGTAACAGTGAAATTTCCTCATTGTGGGACAAAAATATATCTTATCTTATCTTATCTTATCTTATCTTATCTTATCTTATCTTATCTTATCTTATCTTATCTTATCTTATCTTAAAGGGGTTCCCAGAGGTGTGATGGGGCAGTCAGTTGGTTGGCTGGGTTAAGAGCCTAAGTAAGTAAGTAGCAGCAATTTGTAATCAACTGTAAACAGCTAGCCACAATAGTTTCTAATAGTTTTTTCCACAAAAAAGAATCTTGCTGTTAAGGGGACGTCGAGGGCCGAATGTAACCGGCATCCACCGCTGTGTTTATATACTTTTCTATGGCTCTGCTCTCGAGGATGGTTAAAGGATATACGTGGCACTTGGGACATTGTGTTGGGTAAGAGCTCAATGGCGCAGTCTCCCGTGCGATGTGGTGGTAGCCTCAAAGCTTTTCCCTTGTCCAAGATTTCTTTTTTGGAATATTGAATATTGGAAAAATGAATATATTTGATGACCTGAGTTTAGGGCTTTCTACTGAGGTAGTCAGATAGAAGTGTGTCAGGGGATTTTGCATAGAGTGTGCCAGACAGTGTGATGACCAACGGGTGAGTTCTCTGTTTTGATTAAATAATTTGATTTTGAGAGTGATTGGTGTGGTTTGGTGCGTGAAGTAAGCTTCTTAAATAGGTTGGTTGTTCACAGCAGTGACACAGATTGGTGTGAGGCATGGCTTGGTTGGTATTTACAGCTGATCGATGAGGTCTATGTCAAGAAGGTGAAATGCAGCTCTGGAATCAATTAGGGCTGGAACACAGGATATTTCATGAGCATAACATAACTGTACCAAAACTGTGAAATTGAGTGTAGTGAAGGATCAACCCACCTTAGAATTTGGGCAAGATGGTTCCTCTGCATGGGTTCCCCCTTTTCACTGTGATGGGTTTCTATTCCAGTCCATAGCGGCAGGTGGGCCGGGGGGCCCTCATGCTTTGCTCAAAGTAATGTGTGCTTGGCTTAAATATCCATGAAAGCTGGAAGTGGCTAAAACTCGAGTGAGGGTTGCAGGTCATGCTATTACAATGTTGATGTGATTTGGACTCTGTGACCTCATCCCTGAATCCTGTGCAGTGCATGCAGAATCAGTGGTAGAGGCAGGAATATCAATATAATAAACAGCATTGCCAGTCGTGGACTACTGAATCCTAACATAGCGGATTGCTCAGCTCTTCCAGAGCTGCCAGAACCACAGCTGACAATAAATCAATTTGCCATCTGTGAGTTTCACCTGAGCCCTACCAGCCAGTCAGGTAGGCAAACCTAAAAATAAATAAATAAATATTGCAGTTCAGATAGGAAAAATATGTCCTAGAAACCATTTCAGATATCTTTTCCAGGTGCAGCTACAGATTGTTTGTCAGCTGGCGTTGGGCACTTAACATTCACAATTAAATGCTTTTTTATCTCTGTGGCACTCTGTGGATCAGGGCTGTAGTCACCATCGTCCTCTTTATTCTTTTTTATTCTACTACTTTATTCTTGTAATGGAGCTCAGTGGGAAGTAGCAGGTCGGGCGGAGTTTCCTCCCTCAGTGTTCCTGTGTCAAAGGAGATGAGAATACATAGTCATATCTGCACATTTCGATAAAACTTTCACCTTAAAACAGCATCTCTTTTATGCATTAGAAATTTCTCATTTTGACAATCCTTTATACAGTATTTATTTTCCCGTCTCTGTTTTTGCTATATTTATTTATTTTTTTAGTCCTCTCCATTTTTTATATATTTATTTTTTAATATCAAATTTGTATCTAATTATGTTGGCTTGTAAAAAAATATACTGTTTTGCTTTAGAAGCTTATTATTATCATTTAATTAATTTATCCAGAGAAACTCCTCCTAGAGCGTTAGAGCCACATGCACCAAAATCAATTCAAAACTTTTTTCATGTTTCTAACTTTATAAGCTTTTGAGCGACTTACACAGAAATCAGCCAGCTCCTTTAATTTGGGGTACCAATGGCCTTTTGGTTTTCACGTAGCGGACAATCGAATACCCCAAAAGTTCCCATAGACTTGAATGGCGAAATTCTTATAATTCCTCTTAGCTCTCACACATGCTTGTGTGCACAGAGCTCAGGCACGGCTTCTCTCCTCTTCTCCTAGTCACTGTAGATGTAAAGGAGAAATCTATCTATCTATTGATTCGTTCAGCATTAAGAACTGTATGTATTGTAGTATGTAGTATAATATTAAATAGAATCCCAAAATGACTGCAGTATTCACATGAAATGTCCAAACCCTCACTAGCCACTCAGCTAAAGAAGTATTGGCACCCCAACGGGTATTCTGTTTACGTCGCTCAACCCCCACGTAATGTCACGTGCAGCCCGGACCCCAAAATTAGCAAAATCAAAAACTAGCACAACAATGATATGTGATATATCAAAACGCTCAGCACAATGAGGGGAACTGCCTCAGAGGTATTTTGATGCAGCCCCACCATCGGAAATCACACAATAAACACAACTTGGACATGTGACGACGTTTCAAAACACTGAGCACAATGAGTGGAACTGATGGCATCACCTGACGTCACGTGCAACCTCGTCCAAAAAATAAGTGGAATCAAACAATTTCCACAACATTGACATGTGACATATCCAAACACTCAGGACAATGAGGGGAGTTGCATCACGGGTATTCGGATAACGCCATGTGCACGTCAACCCCCGATACGATTGGAATTGCAATATTTCCGAAACATACACATGTGAAAACGTATTGGCACCATATCTGTCCACTTGCCTCCAAAAGTATCACCAACCCTTACTGTATGTACACTCACCTCCAAAAATGACCGGTCTTTGCAAACACTTGCTTTGTCAAGCCAACATCAAAGTTTGTCTTACATTTATTACTTAACCTTAGAGGAAGTGGAATTGGGTAGCATACGGTGATGGAGTTCAGGCCCTGGTAGTAATACAAGGGCCTCCATGCTTTTTTTCCACAAACAAGAATTCTGCTGCTGCAGAGGATGTTAAGGACTGAATGTAACCGGCATCCAGCGCTTTTAACTGTGTATGAGATTATATTCCATATAATGTTCCAGCGGCACATTGCTATCCCGGCAGGCCAGTTCAGCCTGTAGCATGGGAAATAATTTCTCACGAAAAACTGCTCTAAGGAATGTTTCATTCCACCCACTTTGGGCCACGAGGGTGCGGAATTTTATCGCGTATTCGGCAGCTGTATCAGTTTAACTGAACTGTCATGACCGCCCGCTGTATATTCAAAAACCTCCTTACATTGGTTGGCAAAATATGAAAACGAACATCTCACCTGCAGGTTACAATCCCACACTGCAGAGGCCCAATCCAAGGCTTTACTCATCAGCGTACTGGTAGGTATCCGACTGATAATAATCTTCGTGCTAACAGTAACAGGTGCTTGGCTTAAATATCCATGAAACCCGGAAGTGGTAAAACTCAAGTGCCAGGTTGGGAAGGATTTTGCGAGTTCTGCAGTTACAATGTTGTTGTGATGTGGACTCTGTGACCTCATCCCTAAATCCTGTGCAATGTGTGCAGAATCAGTGGTAGAGGCAGGAATATTAATATAATAAACAGTGATGCCAGTCGTGGGCTACTGAATCCTAACATAGCGGATTGCTCAGCTCTGTTAGAGCTGCCAGAAGTACAGCTGACAATGAATCATTAGTGAGGTTCACCTGAGCCCTACCAGCCAGTCAGAGATTTGAGAAAGCACACTGTAGTCAACACTCTCCACTGCATGGGTGCTGTCCCTTTGCTCCATCCGTGGACATGGATGAGTTTCTATGCAAAAGATACAGACAAATGAAACAGAAGTAATATGGGCACTGAACATTCACAATTAAATGCTTTAAATGCTTCGTGGCATTTGATTCAGATTCTTCTTAACTCTGGTAGTAATGCTGAAAGTACTGAGTACCAGAGACATTCAATGTCAAAGCAGATAAAATAGAGCTGGTGTTGTTCCTTTATATCCTGTAGCAAGGTTCATAAGACACTCTGAGTTAATTTTGTGTGTAATGGAAACTTGGTAGCTAACTATACAAAGTACATAGAATGATCACCCTGCTGAGAAATGGGGAATAGACTGAAACCCTGCTCCGTTTACATTTACATTTACAGCATTTGGCAGTTGCCCTTATCCAGAGTGAAGTGCTTAAACCTCATTGGATACATTAATGCTGGTTCACTAGGTTTCATACTTAAGATACCATGAGTTTAAAACATTGTTGAAAGTTACAATAAAAAAGGTAAAAAAAATTTTTTACATTTTTGTTTTATACATGTAAATTCTAGTTGCAGTGTTTCCTGAATAAGTAGGTCTTCAATTGCACGCGACTCAGCTGTCCAGACCCCTTGGGGAAGTTAATTCCACCACCTTCGTTGCCAGAACAGAAAAGAGTCTTTTAATATGCTTGCCTCTTACCCTGAGAGATGGTGGAACCAGTCGAGCAGTGCTGGTATATCGGAGGGTCTGGGTTGCAGTGCGAGGAGTGATGAGGGCTTTGAGGTAAGAGGGAGCTGGTCCGTTTTTGGCTTTGTAGGCCAGCATCAGTGTTTTTCTCCAGGTGCTGTATGCATGGTAACTTAATTTTGGCACACTAAGAAAGGGACTGAGAGCCAACTGCTGTACTGCGCAAGAGGACAGCGATATTCGACCACTGTAACTGCTACACTGATACTGTAGGTGTATCTGAGGTCCGGCATCCATAAAACGGGAATGGGAACAATGACCTCAGGACAACACAAGATAAGGTATAAAAGTGATCCTTACCAACACTTGTGGTTAAAATGGGTGAAATATTTACCTTAGCCTAGCTTAAATATCCGTGAATAAGGATGGGAATGGAAAGAAGGGAAATAAAAAGATCTCCAACCGAGTCCAGACATAAGGTGTAAATTGTGATGGAGACAAACAAGTTTTGAGGTACTCTAACTACACCATTTTGATAAGGCATGCTGTCATACGTTGGCATCTCTTCATCAATATCCTCATGCTGCCTTATCCACCAGACATACTCATTGCCAGAGGAATCAACTACAAAAAGCATAAAGTCTGAAGAAGTGGATAAGTTCATTGAAGGGGATGGGCTCCTCTCCAAACTAATGAAATAAACCTCATTCTCATTATCCTCTTGCTCCACATGTTCCAATCTTTCAGGAGGAGTCTCTCCATCATTGTCTTCTTCACCACTTATCTGCTCCCTGTCACTCACCCTCCACCTCCACCAAAAATAATGACTGCTGGAGGAACTATCTATAATTGGGATAAACTCCAATGTAGGGGATAAGATTAATGAAGAGGATGAGTTGCTGTCTAGATTAGTGAGTTCAGACAGCTCATCTTCTTGCTCCACATGCTGACTTGTCCTGGGAGGGGCCTCTTCATCATTTTCCTCCTCATCAGCCATCTGCTCATTTCTGGGGTGCACATCTATGCTGGGAATGGGGTCCAAAAGTGGGGATAAGCTCGAAGAAGAAGAAGAGCTCAACAGCTCAACCACCTCATCCTCTTGCTCCATACGCTGTCTTTTACTAGGAGGGGCCTCTTCAACTTCCTCTTCCTCAGACAACTGTTCCCTAGTCCTCTTGCCATGGAAATGTTTACTGGTGGACTGAGCATATAGCTGATCAGGGCTGTAGTCCTCATCATTGTCTTCATTGCTCACGATGTTGTAGTGGAGCTCAGTGGGAAGTAGCAGGTCAGACGGAGTTTCTTCCCTCTGTGTTCCTGTGTCAAAGGAGATGAGAATAAATACTCATATCTGCACATTTTGATAAAACTTTCACCTTATAACAGCATCTGTTCTGTACATCAGAGATTTCTCATTTTTACAATCCTTTATACAGTATTTATTCTCCCCTCTCTGTTTTTGATTTATATAGAAAGGATTTTTGCTTTCTCTGCCTGCTATAATATATATATATATATATATATATATATATATATATATATATATATATATATATATATATATATATATACACATATACATATATCCTTTCTATTTTATATATTTATTTTTTATTTGCAAATTTGTATCCAATGTGTCTTAGTTCAATTAGTCTTAGTATCATTCAATTTGGGCCAAAAGTTTCTACTAACCTTGGTACTCTTACTCCTTATCTTACTTCTGATGTTAAAAATCTAGGATTTCACCTAGATAATGGCCTTAAATTAGACAAACAATTCAACACTATAGTTAGTACCAGCTTCTTTCACATTCGCAGGTTAGCTAAAGTCAAAACTTTCTTAAGCAGGAAAAGTTTTGAAACAGTTATCCACACTTTTATCTCAACTTGACTTGACTACTGTAATTCTTTGTACTCTGGGTTACCTCTCTCTTCCATCTCTCGTCTTCAAATGGTCCAAAATGCAGCAGCCCTTCTACTCACAGGTAGCCACAAACGAGACCATATTACACCAATCTTACGTTCTTTGCACTGGCTGCCTGTCCAATACCGTGGATTTTAAATGTGCTTTATAAATAAAACTGAATTGAAATTTAATTGAATTAGTTTTAATTACCTATTTTTATATTAAGGACAGTCATTAGAAGCATCACACCACATCATACTTTGTATGAGACAAACAATAGGCGATACATTTTCAAAATATTATTAAAAGCATTTATATGTATCACACTATTCCTAAATTTATCATAGATACTGGCAATCAACATGACATTGCTGACCCAAACTAAATCAAATAATTGTCAACTTTAGGCCACACTACCAGCACAACCAGGCACAAGAACAGTTTCTTCCCGCAGGCAATCTACCTACTGAAAAGTTAAATCTTCCACCAATATGTAATAACAATGTGCAATAACCTTACATTTAATTGTTACCATCTCCATCCTAGTACATTTCATTCTATTCTATTCTATTGTCCCATCTATAGCACATACAGTTTATTTATTTTTCAATGTATTTTTATTAATTTTTTTTTTTTTAACATATGTGTATCTTTTGTTATTCTCATCTGGATGTCTCTGTGTACCGGAAGCGTTTGACACTAAAACAAATTCCTCGAGTCAATAAAGTTCTTTCCGATTCTGATTCTGATTTTGATTAAGTCATTAGCCAATGCGGTTTATTTCCGTCCGCTATTTTACATCCTCTTTTGCTTTCATTTTATTTGCTGAATAAATAAGTAATCGGTTGCACGTTTCAACGTTTTAACAATATAGGGCTCGTTCTTAAATGAAGTCGGAAAAAAACTCGATAACTTACCGCTGTCGTCAGACAGTCCGCTCCCTCCGGCCTGAGGTTCTTCCTCCTGGAGCTCCGTCACGTCATATCTCGTACGGGCCATCGGTTAGAAGTTGTGAAGTTGATCGTAGACTTAAATCGCACTTGTAATCCAGAGCTTGTGATCTTCGGAACTCAAGATGGAACTCTCCGACGTTCTGAAAAGAAACATTCTAAAATTTAAAATAGCAATTATACTAAAGACGTTGCTATGACATATGACATCGCAACACAGAGCTGTATATCATATACATCAATAGTAAATCATATATACGTAATATATGTATAAACACAGTAGTGATATATATCAGCATATAGAATGCTTTACATTGTTAATGCATTAATTAAATAGAATATCAATTCATATATTTTTTTTAAAAATGACATTAATGACAAAAGCTAGTTTGCATTAAATCGAAATCTAACACACATAGAGATAGTAGTTTTCATTTTTTTTCTACAAACTGCTTATGTTAAATCGGAGTGCCCCTTTGCAATAGCATTAGCTCTCATCCATTCTTCATCCTCTCCTTTTCCTCTATCGTTTTATCCTGCTTTTCTCAGTCATATCCTTCTACTTATTAAATTGCAGGTAGCCATTTGGGAAGCTGCTGCATGTCATTCCTGTATCTTTTATTGTACACCTTTATGCTTTTTCTCTCAGCCCTCATTACTGGATTCGGTAACGTTTATACAAAGTGACTTACTCTAAAAGAACCGACTCCAAGCTGAGCTGAGCTCCCAGCAGTCAGATATCAGAGAATGTTATATAAGGAGGAAAGCTCACTTTTATTGGATAATAATCAAGGCAGTATGGTGTGATTGCACATTCCAAATCATTTTATTGACCCCTGCTTGCTTTAGATTGTAATGTTACAAACAATGTGTTTTTTTGTGTTTGTGGAACATATCGTACACAACATTCCCATAGTATTTTAGTGAAAATGTCTTTATAACTAAACAATTATAATTGTATAAACATTTATAAATAAGATGTAAAAATGTTCCCAGGATATCCAGGAAACATGACAGATTGTCTTAAGTAATTTTACTAGTAAAATATTCTGCTAGTTAGATGGCAGAATGCAAGTGTGGCTTTCTCTCAGTCCTTGGACTTGAGAATTTCAATTACCAACATAGAATAAGCATTGTGATACTCCTTATGTAGGTAAAACATATATAAATATATATCAGTGGTGCACGGATCTGATCAAACATCACTGAATGCTGCTTTTAAATGAACATTTATTTGTTTGTTTGTTTGTTTGTTTGTTTTTGTGTTTATCTATTTATTAATGAAACAAAAGGTTCTTCTTTGGCCAGATTTTATGCATTTTATTAATAGCATAACCACATGCTTTACTAACTTTCAAACTTTAGCTGGAATGTCACCGTTTTTGTCAAATTTGATCAACATTGTTTCCTATATTTAGGCTTCTTCTCTATTATTATTATGCACCAACACACCAAGACAAATTTCTGTACATGTACACCCTACAGTACCTGGAAATAAACATTCTGATTCTGAACTTCCCGAATAGGCGAGTTATTTTTCCCAATAACTTGTTGCTTATAGGCTACAGAACACACCATACATTTATAGCCCTATAAGACAAACTGTGTTGGAATTCAGGCAATTCCACCGTGTCTCTAAAACACGACCTGCTGCACTAAATGTGCATTCAGTCACACCACTTGTTGCAGAAATGCACAAGATTCTAGCAAAACGGAATCGTTCTTGTTTCTCCCAGAAAGAAAGCAAATTTCTCTCTGATATTTAGAGTATGTAGTTAATATTTGCATCATTAATGACTTGTGCCACTGACTGATGGCTGTTGGAGGATACTGACTGATGGTTGTTGAAGGACTGTTGAAGGACACTGACTGATGGCTGTTGGAGGACACTGACTGATGGTTGTTGAAGGACACTGACTGATGGCAGTTGAAGGACACTGACTGATGGCTGTTGGAGGACACTGACTGATGGCTGTTGGAGGACACTGACTGATGGCTGTTGGAGGACACTGACTGATGGCTGTTGGAGGACACTGACTGATGGCTGTTGGAGGACACTGACTGATGGCTGTTGGAGGACACTGACTGATGGCTGTTGGAGGACACTGACTGATGGCTGTTGGAGGACACTAAACGATGGCTGTTGGAGGACACTGACTGATGGCTGTTGGAGGACACTGACTAATGGCTGCTGAAGGCGCTATTGCACTTTTAAAGCTAGGGGGCGCAAAGTATGTCTTGAAACAGCAATAGCAGGTGTAGCCCTGCAGCAGGCGCTGCGGATCTGCCTAAGGATGAATCTATACTTACAGTGAACAATTCGCATATTATATTTGCTTGTAATTTTTTTATTTGAAATGCTTTAAAATAAAATTAAATAAAAATAATAAGTGTATTATTATTATTATTACATTATTATTATTATTATTATTATTATTATTATTATTATTATTATTATTGTTGTTGTTGTTGTTTTATTTATTAAGCCATAGAAAAGACATGTAGATTCTGTTCTGTATACATGATCTCATTATTAGCTCAAATCCTGCTAAGTCGCTTGGCCCAGTGTCAAGACTTGTGTGTGATGTGAGTGATTGAGTGATTTTTATTGTAATAACGTTGTGTATTGAGTTATAAAGAGGATGAAATTATACGAATCATCTTCAGATTTCAAAGGTTTATTGCAGACACATCAATGAAGTTAATGCAAGTATTCTTCATTTATTTTTGTATGTAGAAATCCTGATTGCATATTTTTTGAATGCAGAATCCGGAAAACTAAAAAAAAAAACCACACAAAATACTAGGAATTAATAATAAAATAAATTTTATTACATTACTCGGACGTTTGTCCTTTTTTCTTCTTCTTTTTTTTTTTTTTTTTTTTTTATTTTAACTGAATTTGACTTTCTTATCATTCACGCTGCATTTTCTTTGCTTTTCTTTCCAAGTAGAGTTAAGGGGAATATAAATATACATCTTAGGGACGCGAAAAAAGTCTCCATTAAGCCACTGTTTCTCTTTTTTCCCCATTTTTTCCCCTTTTTTCTTCTTATTTTTTATTTATTGAATACAAAATATATAAACAAAGGCAAATAATCATTTTACAAGATAAAATAGTGGAAATGACAGGCTTAACACAGAATGAGTAATGGATTATTTAGAAAATAAATAAATAAACATTTGAAAAAATAACTTACATGAACTTAAATAGAGCGTAAAAGAAAAGAAAAACAAAAGGAATTAAGGGCAGTATCACAATAAATCAAATTATGTTAAAAGATATAGCAGCTTCTTAGCACTCTGACCTCTCATCTTATTAAGGGCTTTGGAAAAAACCCTTTTATTTTAAGTCATTTTTGAAAATAATAAGTAGTGGGAGGGATTGATGAAATATTTTGCTAAAATAACAATATTATTAAGCAAAGAGAATTAACACAGCAATCTTTGGGTATTCCAAATAAGATATGATGTAAAGAAAAAACAAAACTATCAGCAACCACCTTTTTTTCTATCAACCAGCCCTGAATTGATATCCAGAAGAGTTTGGAGAAATAGCGTGAAGAAAAGATATAATCCGTGTCTTCAGAATGGCTGTCACATAAGGAACAACTGTTACCCTAGCCAATCAATAAAATGTAAACACATGATGTCATTGACGCGCGACTCTAAAGCATGAACCTGTCTTGAGCAAGTAGGGTAAATGACGATTATAAATGTATCTTGAAAATTTATTTGACACGTTTAATGCTTCGTATATGCATTTCTAAGGTAGTATCATGTCAAACGTTATATTAGTATGCTAAAGAGTATTTTAATTAACTGGACAAGTGTATCATTATACCGTCATTAGCATAGTGTTATTGTAATGAGCTAGCAGCACTAAGCTAATGTGTTCAGTTTCACCAGACTGATGAGCTGTAACATTTAATGTACTCCAACTCGCTTTATGTTTACTAGAGAGGTGGTTTCTGCAGCACAGAGGCTTATCTTATTTTTCTTTTTTAAAGAGTATGAAAGTCTGCTGTATAGCTCATACATAATTTGACATTTTACTTGTAGCTCTTTCCTCAGTACTCCATCAGACTGCTGGTGAGAAACACAAAAGCTTGACTCAGTAGTCTGAATACTTAATTACAGTAGTTATTGCTGATACAAGATATTATAGATACAAACTAGGGCTGGGCAATAAAACGATAACGATATGTATCGCGATAGACACGTGAATGATAGCGATAAAAAACTTTCGATATTTTTTATCCTTCATCAGAAGAAAACAGAGGTTGTGAAGCAAGTTTGGTTGCATTAACGGAGGCAATCACTCTCTGGTAAACTAGCTACATAGGGACGACATGCTAACAGCCAATCATATGTGTGGTTGTGCCATATTGTTGTCTCATGCTGGTCTGCTAGATTCTGCTTCTGTAACCGGTGACTGATAAGCAGAAAATGAGCGCCGCAGCAAGCAAGGAAATTGTAAATAAAAGAGGAAAAATCAGCTACTTTTTCATATTTCTGCAGGTTTTATATTTCAAACAGTGTTACTGTACTGTATCAGGTTTGTTTTTTATATTACAGATGTATCTCAGTTAGGGCGGAAACGATTCCTCGAGTAACTCGATTACAAAAATTTATCGAGGCAAATTCATCTGCCTCAGCCTCTTTTAATTCATTTTAAAGCTCACGTCACGTTCTTGTGCAATTATTTTGTGTGTGAGCATGTGACAACACGCTTACATCAAAGCAGAAGAAGATGCAAGGAGTTAGCGGTCTTTTGATTTGAGGGCACGGGTGCGTGCTAGTGCGGGCTGCAGATGGAAGGGCACGATAACAATGGCAATGACCAAAGAGAAGAAACAAACAGGAAAAAAACGACAGAAAATGTCCAAGGTTTGGGATCATTTCAAATCAAAAAGTAAAGAAAACACTGTGGCGTGTGTCCATTGCAAGATCGAGCTGGCATACCACAACAGCACGTCTTCCATGCTTATATATGCTTAAAGCACTCTGTGGGAAACCATGCATGGTCTCTAGTTCCAAGTTCCTGTCCATGTTTTTGCCTCTTAAATACCACAAATGATTCCAAGAAGACAGTAAAGGCTTATGTTATGCCTGAGCTGTAGATTTAGAATCTTTTAGTACTGAAGTTAAGTTGCATGACTTAAAGGCAGTATTTTTTTGTATTATTATTATTGTTGTTGTTGTTATTATTTATTTGTTTGTTTTTTTGTTTGTTTATTTATTTATTTGAATGTATGCCTTAGTTTTGATAGTTTAAAAAAGTAATTTATTTTTGTTGTTTTTGCATCTCAGAAAAGGGTTCATTTAAGTGCCAGAATGTCTGGCACTTAAATGTACTTAATTCTTCTCAGTCAACTTTGTCATTGTTCACAGTACAAGTACAGACAAACAATGGGTAATATCTAAAAGTTTATTTGTGATAGAAAATATTGTTGTTTGCATTGCATACTATTCATTTAAAAAATAAAAGTTCATTTTTCTAAAAAAGGAAACCAATTAGTTTTAAGAGACCCATCTTATTTTCTCTTGTATATTTAATACTGCTCCTTTAATTAAGCAAAATACATTTTATCTGATTACTCGATTAATCGATGAAATTTTAGGTAGAATACTCGATTACTAAAATATTTGATAGCTACAGCCCTAATCTCAGTCTACCTCAGTTTTATTTATGTTTAAAAATACTGCACATATTTTAAAACACTTTATTCACCAGAAGGTGAACAGCTACTGAACTTCCTAGCACTAAACTTGCACTAAATTCTCAGGTTTCTCAATGTTTATATTTAACACTGCACTATTTTATTACACTTTATTAAGCATTTCTTACATTTTCTTTCATTTTGCACCTTAAATGTTAAGAGATAATTGTTAAGTGTTTACATTTTAATTATTTAAGTTTTTCCATGGTTGTCGCCATTTCTGTCTTAATAACTGAGGGGATTATGATCAGAGGAAGGTTAAGTTTAAAATAAAAATGTTTAAATGTAATATATTTTTCTCCTGCTCCTTATTTTAAAGGGGTCATAAAAAATATCAATAATTATCGATATCGACCGATATGAAAAACTGATATCGTGCTACAGTTTTCAGCCATATCGCCCAGCCCTAATACAAACTTATCTATTGCACATACTTCCCATCTCTATCTCTGTCTCAGTAATCCTTGACTCTGTACAAGTCCTTCTCGCCTTCCCTGGTGTCTAACTTGGCATACAACTCATCCTATGCTTTCTGTTTGGCCTTTGCCACATCCCGCTGCAATTCAGTGTCTTTTTTCTTTGGTCCTTTTTACATCCCACTTCTTTTTAGCTAGCCTCTTCCACCGAATGCTGTCCCATACTTCCTCGTTTCACCACCATGTTTCCTTTAACTTCTTTTCTCCTTCCAGATGACACACCTATCACTCTCCTGTTTCCTGATTACTCCTCCTGTAGTTGCCCATTGATATCAAAGCTCTCACTGACCACCCAATGCCTGTCTCAGCTTTTGTCTGAATTTCGCACAACTTCCACCCTCTCCTCTTTTTTCTGACCACCAGAGACATCTTACACATCACCATCCTATGCTGTTTGGCTCTCTCCTTCCACCACTTTGCAGTGACTAATCCCTCAAAAAAAAAAGAAAAAAAAAAAAGGAAATAAATAGGGAGTCATTTGGGCCAATCAAAAATGACAAAAGACAAAAGAGGTTGCTACTAACATCTTATTGGTTGACTAGAGAAGAGCTGTCGGTTGAGTGGACCAATGGAGGCTTTTGTTTTTTTGGAATTGCAAGGATCAATTGAAAAGGCCAATAAAAATTGAAGCGGGAATGAAAAGAAAAATTTAATTACGAGAAAAAATAGCAGAAAGAGCAAGAATGTAATAATGGGAAATAAAATGTTATTTTTAATTCCTGGTATTTTATTGTATTCTTTTTTTAGTTTTTTCCTTCGTTTTTTAATGTTATATTCAGTCGTGTATTGTTTTATTTACGTCTACGATACTTATAGTGTGGAATTATGATCGCTCTGATATACTGAAACGAGTCGGAATTGCCGTCACTAGTTAAACTGCAAACAGCGGCTAAGCCGTGGAGGCAGATCGCGTAACGCTGATTGGCTGAAGGGACCAGCGCGGAGGCGGCACTTCAGAGAAAAGACCGATGCAGTGATTGGTCGAAGTCTGTAGATCGCTCGGTTTTTCCTGGAAAGTTGTTACGATCTCCTAGGAAGTGCTTGTCGCTATGCAGTGTTTATGAGGAGGGAGGAGGGGGGGGAATGAAACGCGTTACATTTTGCAATAAAATCTTTTATGACTGTACACATCCCACATTTCAACTGAAACATTATGAAACCTGCTTAACTCTTTTGATCTATGGGTGTGCTGAAACTGGCTAAAATGGGAGTTATACCCGGAATGATTGAGGCGACTCTGAGAGAAAGTCACTGATGGCGTCATAGGCGCTGAGCACGCGCGTCGATACGGAGAAAAGTCTTTCCTGGAACTCAGGCGGAATCAGCACACCAAAGCCCACAGTTGTTTCGGCTACACTTTTAGGCTGGTAACCGGCTGAAACTCTTCATTAGCGCAAATCGTACCGGATGCCACATCTTTAAGCCACGTCTTTGCTCCAGGGTTATTGATTTTGAACGTCGGCGATATTCACATAGAGAACTGCTGTAGTGTAAGAGAGGCTCTGGGAAAGGTTTTTAAACAAGCACAAGCTCAGGAACGGCTGAGAAACTTTCAGAGGCGTTTGAGGAATCTGACTGAAGCCTTCACTCATACGATGATCCTCTGCGTTCAAGGGTGAGTACTGCTGGATCCACCAAGGACATTCAACAGAAACAGATCTTCTGATCAACAGCTCTTACAGCTTTAATTGTTCCTATTTATTCTCAGTGTGGATTGGATTAGTGGCTTCAAAGAATGGCTTTATTGCAATCTTTAGGTTTTCTCTAGTACCTTTCCAATATCACTAGTACCTTTCCAATATCACTAGTACCTTTCCAATATCACTAGTACCTTTCCAATATCACTAGTACCTTTCCAATATCTTTCCAAGTATTACCAAATTTATATAGTCGTTTATTTCAAGGATCAGGTTGACTTGGTTATTATTATGTGCTGTATTCCTGCCATTCAGCTCAGCACCGCAGTAAATCAATAGACAGACAGCTCCAGAACAAAGGGCTTCTCTGCCTCTATGATCCCCTGCCAGATTTGATTCTTTCCATTTATAAAAATAGCAGCAGATGCAGTTGTGAATAATACACATGCACCTTGGTGACATTCTAAAGAAACCTTTAGATCTCTGGAACTTTGATGATGTGATTTGTGTTTTTGTCCAGTCCCAGAGCCCTGTTAGGAGACTCACAGTCTCAGGTGGTTCCACTCGGGGTTTCGGTCCTCTCTTCCTCATCAGCACGTTGTCTTCAAAGCACCCCGAAGTTCTGGGAACCCAGGAAAGACCTGTGCACCATCACCAGCAACTTCTATTACCTCGATGCATCAGGTAAATTTAAAAAGGTTTCAAAATTCTTTACTAACACACATTCCAGTGTTGCAATAAATATATCCAAGCACACAGATTACATTTATAGGCATAGTATAATGACCGTATGATCATGGGTTTTGAATGAGATCTATATTTCCATGCAGCCTTTGAACCGTTACTTACAGGAATTGGACAAAATGGCAGCTGCAGAGGGCATGTTGTAGCACACATCTTGGATATGACGTAGGCCTGTTGAGTCATGAAAATTGCGTTTTAAGCCTTTCGTGTGAAAATTTACACTTGCATTACTTACATTTATTCTTTTGGCTGCTGCTATTATACAGTATGACTTACAAGCAAAGGTGAACACAATCCAATCATGAACCGAATCAACTGGCAGTCTAGAAGCTCCTTGTTCAAGGGCCTAGACGTTTCTCTGGCAGATCAGGAATTTATACTCATAACTGTTCCAGTTGTTGGCACTTTAACCACCAAGTTACCAGTTTTGAGATAATTATCCTCAAATTTGATGGATTTTTTTTCTTCTTGTTTTTAGGGTGGTACTGGGGCAACATTACAGCCAGCGAGGCACATTCACTCCTTGAGGCGGCCCCAGAAGGCACATTCCTCATTCGGGACAGCAGTCACCCACTCTACATGCTGACTTTATCGGTTAAAACAGTACGTGGCCCCACTAATGTACGCATTGAGTACAGTCACGGGCGCTTCCAGCTTGATTCGAGTTCACCAGCCCGAGCACGTCTGCTTTCTTTCCCTGACGTGCTGAGTCTGGTTCAGCACTATGCTACCTCAGCAAGGGGACGTGAGACTGTTCAGGACGAGGAGTGTGATCCTGTAACTCCCCTGGTACCTAAGGAGTGTGCTGTGCTGCTTAAGCTGAAACGTCCACTCCGCCAGCCTCAGGCTTTTCCATCCCTACAGCATCTTGCTCGCTTGGCTATTAATCAGTGTACGACCTGCCCAGAGAAGCTGCCTTTACCAAAGCCATTACTGCAGTACTTACAGGAATACCCTTTCCAGCTCTGACATCACCATGGAAACACCAACTTGAACATAAAAGAGAGAACACTGATTTCATTATGAAAATGATTCAGGTGAAAGCTCATTTCCAGAGAAATGGGGCTTTGGCTCACTAACTAATGGTGGCTATATTTAAGACTAAAGAACACTTTTTCTCTTTTGCTTGTTCTGATTAATTTATTCATTGTACAACTTTTTTTTCCCTGTGGGATAAAATTAGATTTCCTGTTCCCAAATACTGAGTAAATCGGAAATTCACTGGAATCTAAAGAATTTAAAATGACAAACCGAAAGATGTTTGCAGCTAATTCTGATGTTGTCTGTAGGTTATACTGTAATAGGTTTCATTACACTATATACTTTTAGATGAACTTTAAAAAAGACATTGAGACTACTGTGGGTTTGATTCTCCTTACACCTTATCCTATCCCTAGAGTTTCATCTCTTTACAGTGATCGATTACAAAATGAAAGCTACACAATTTGTCCCCATGGCGTGAGCTACAGCACTGATGTAACTAAGCAAAAGATGCATATAGAGCTGTTTAGCATAGTTAAAACTCCATGCTTAAGTCATCACACACTTGCCTAAAACTATAGTGTTAACAGAAATGGAATTATTGTGGTTTCAGGCACTGTATGACACTTAACATCAAAAATGACTTTGTGACATTAAAGACAGTATAAGCAGACATTCTGAATAACAGAATAACTAGTTCATTAGAGAATACCACTCTGCACTACCATCAGACTCAGACTAGCTACTTTAGCTAGCTACAGAGTGATTCACAAAGCAGGAGTTAGCCAAAATAAACAAGGCTTTTACCTCAGGTTCACTGCTCACAGGTAGATTTTATAGAAAATGCCTATTTAGGTGCGTTTTTATAATGATCCTTTATTTTCCTGATCAGTTTTTCACAGTTTTTATGGCTTGTGGCTGTAATTCCAAGCCAGTTTGCTACAGTAAACATTCAAAACCTGAGGAAGTCTGTGAAACTGTTTAGAAGAATGATTTATTTGGTTATTGCACCCTAAAACACAACACAGCTACTGTAGCTAGTTAACGTAATACAGCTAGTTATTGTTTACGTTAGCAATATGTTCAGTGTATGGTAGTCACACAAAGTTTGAAAAAGAATATTAATCGTTTTTCATTTTAGTTTTCAATTTTTTAGAAAGTCAAACTATTAAAGAAACTACCTTAATTAAGGAATTGTTAATGATATTACTTTGTCAGATATCCTTTATGACAAGCGTGTGATTATTTTGGAGTTGCTTGCACAGTGCTAAACTAGCAACTAGAAGCCTCTGTTACTTGTTCTCAAGGAGCAAATATCAGAACATAATCTGGCAGACAAACAACTGTGGTTAGAGAAATTTGTGCAAATTTCATTGTTGTCCTGTTCTTAAATTCCTAACTTCTAAAGAGTCTCAAGGGTGAGGGGCTGCCAGCTGATCTTCACAGCTTGAAACATGGCAGCCAAACACACACCAATGTTAAGTCAAAGCTTTGTCTTGTCTCTTTTTCTTTCGTCCTTTTTACTTTTTCTACACAAAATCCGTTCTGGTACATACTGCTATATAATCAGTCCAGAATAATTTATTTTTTTCTATAACCACAATGTGGGTGTTTGTATATATTTATGGACAAAGATCCTTTTTTTGTAATAAAAGAAAAATACTGAACCATTCAAGCTCTTGTGTGATCTTATTAAATATATTTGTTAATAAATATATTTATTTATTGACTTTGATCTGACTCTAGAAATGATTTCTTATACTTAGCGTAACATGTATGTTTAATCAGGACACATTAACAACAATAAGAGGTATTACGGATGTGTATATTATTTTATATCTAGTTAATCTCTAGTTGAGTTGGCAATACAGTATCTAAGCTTGAGGGCTGAAGCATGAGGAGCTTTACAGTGACAAACTAGTCTGTGTTTTTTTTTTCCTAGACCCAGCATAGAGCTCTAGGAAAACAAGGCAAATCTGGGAAAGAGGATGAGCTGAACTGCATTAATAAATAACAGAATTTCAGTCAAATCACTTGTCTTCCGGGTATTAGATTCTCAGTAACCACCTGCAGGGATGATCAAATTGGTTTTCCACACGCAATCGGATTACTTTCATCAACATGAACAGAACCAGCATGAAAAAGTTGAAACCATTCAAATACAATGGTATGTATGGAATTAATCACACAGTACTCATAAGCATTTTTAAAACCAAACTGCAATCCCCTTATTCACTTGTCTTTTCCAAACAGTCTGTTTCTTTAAAAGATTATTTAAAAAAACAAAAACAAAACTAATCTGGCAATCAAATTCATGAAATAGTGGGACAGAAGTTAATTGCTTAGATGTGACAGAGGCAGAGAGAAGGCAGAGAGTTTGTGTGGGTGTGTAAAAGAGAGAGGTTACAAAGGTCCCTGGTTTAGCAAAACAATATTATTACCAAAAAAAAAAACATTTGTATCTTACACATTTCATGATCTTATGAAAAAAAGTATTCAGGTTACTCTGCAAACTTTCTTCGGTTTTGCTTTTATTAGAATTTTAACTGACGCTGATGCAAGGTTATATGAACTGTATCTGATGTAAACATGAATGTATTTACAAGAGAAATATCAGCTACACTGGGTTTTATACAGCTTTGTTCCAAGCTTCTACAGACGATTAACCTGCATGTCTGTTTGTCTGAGAGTTAAACAAAACACAGTGTACACTTAAAAGAATATTGTAGGGAAATATGTCTTTTTGCCAGTGTGTGTATGTATGTGTTTGTTCAGGAGCGAGAGAGCATGCGGCAGACTGCCAACTGTTTCTCAGAATGCACAGTGCTTCTAGGGAAAGGCTAGCGCAGCATTGGGAGGGGGGAGTTCTCAGAAACTGCTACAATAATTACCTTCAGCCTACTGCACCCTTCCACACACATACACAAGCTCATAGAACACAGTCTCACCACAATAAACCATAACCACATGCAAGAACCTTCAGCCAGACATGCAAGTGTAAGAAGCAGTGCACAAGATGGTTTAGAAGGACGAGAAAAGGAAAAAAACAACAACGGCAACAGAGTTGTTTATCTAGGTTGCCAGGTATTCAGTATTACAGAAGAAAGCACTGGTAGAGCTTTGAGTTATGTGTATATGCCTTAATGACATGTCACACTACAAGATTACTAACAATCAAAACACCACACTTCACAGAGCTTCACAGAGTCCTCAAATTCCTCACACTAAAAGAGCAGTCCAAAATAATACCTCACACACAGTGATCAGTGAGCCTGACTCTCAGAAGCGGGGATTTCGCAGAACTTCTCATGAACAAACGTGAACACAGATCAAAACACATGGCAGATGAGTTCAGTTTGACCATCGATGACTAAGTCTTCCATGAATTTTGTCTAAACTGTTTTATTATTATTATTACTACTACTACATATAAAAGACAGACTTCTGCATTATGACTGCTGTATTTAATCAGGAGATTAAGCAGGAAGTGCAGCAAAACAAAAAAGGGAATAAAAATAGATATATAAACATGTATTTAAAAATTTAAACCTGAGTGCAGATGTTCTACTATTGAAATAAATTACATTGAAACACTGTAAATTTGAGTGGCAAAAAATT
This sequence comes from Tachysurus fulvidraco, assembly GCF_022655615.1. Taxonomy (NCBI): domain Eukaryota; kingdom Metazoa; phylum Chordata; class Actinopteri; order Siluriformes; family Bagridae; genus Tachysurus; species Tachysurus fulvidraco. The sequence goes on from NC_062522.1 coordinate 15,971,168, forward strand.
GGAGTAAATGTATTTTAAATATACAGCTAACAAAATAATTTAAGGAAAAATTCCTTTGTAGTAACAGTGATTGATTGATAAATAAATAAATAAATAAATAAATAAATAAATAAATAAAGCTCTGTAAAAATACAGCTGGAGCTCAGTCAGTTTTTTTTTTATGTCAGTGGACTACATCATATTTTGTGCTCAAGTGCATAGCTGCAGTGGTCAGAAGAAATGGTGAAACTCTAGTCTCCTGTCACCTGATACAAATACTGGACTGGAATTCAGACCAGCAGCTCCAGTATCTGGAGTAAAGTCATGAAATGAACACACCTCCAAATTTGAGACTGTTTTATTAAACGATTAATCCTATGCGCATGGCAACACCTTCAAAACTAAATGCTGAACAGTTGACAGTGTGTTATTTTAACATTTACAAGACCACTGTGTGAATGAGAAACTGGTGAGAAGGTATTTTGGCAGGTCTTCCTTTCCAGTTGAATCCATTTCAGGATTAAAAATCATGCCGTAAACGCCGCAGATGGCCAGTAGGCATCAATACGGGGTGACTTGTAAGCGATAATCTTTGGCAAAATGGCACACAATACGGTTGTTCACGTGCGTCGTTTGAGCCATCACTTCAATATCAGCTTTCGCTCAAGCTATGTGCTGTCATTCTTAAATGCCACAGGTTCCTCTTTTAGTTCATCTGCTCTTCTGTAGAATGCAGAACCGCAACCTGTAAAAGCAACAGAAAAACAGGAAAAAAGTGATGGAACTCTTTAAAACAAGTATTAATTGTAATTTGCTTATTCTACCGATGTTTATGTAGGAAATAAAACATGACAGGGCATGCATTTATAGAAAAATAATCAAAGACAAGGTGGTGTGGTGTGGTCAGACGTGAACATTATTATTATGATTATTTTGTCTAAAACAGCATGTTACGAATGTTTTATTAAACACCTGTTATTTATTTTTATTTATTAATTAAAGACATGCCATACTGAAAGTTACATTCATGTACTGCTCTGTTAGTTCCTGTTAACACTGTTTCACTGCTATTAATAGTTGTTTCCTCATCAGCCTCCCTTTTTGTCTATCTTTAAAAGTTTGTCAGTTTGTCACATAACTGAGAAACCAGAACACGCCTCAGAAATGTTCTATCCTGAGCACTTTACCTATGGCAATGACACTGGAGGCTCAACTAAATGAACCTCATGGAACACCTTAACATAACAACAATTATACTGTATACAAAAATTAATTAGCTCAATCGGTCCTTGAGGATTTATCAATATTGCAATCACAAAATTAACAACAACAAAAAACATCAATAATATACAGTCATTGAAGATTGCAATTTTTCAAAATGACCACAGATTATCTTCTGATTTGGGCTAAAATGTGTCATCGTAACACCATCATAACACACACTCAGGTTAAAGCCCATGTCAATTCCACTATCATCATGGAATAAAAAGCAATTGTAATAAAAAGGTGCGATCCTGATTAATCCAAGTAGTTTTCCACAAACAAGAGCATAGAAACTCCAGGTTGGAGCAGGAACTGATTGAACATTCCTTTAAATATTATAATAACAATGACCTTTAACATTCCTACACCAATTATTTAGTTTTACTTTATTTTCACCTGCCACATTGTACTCTTATATATTACTATGATTTATTTATTGGTTGTAGTATTAACTAGCTATTTACAGCTTGCAACTCACTACTGATTATTATATGTGCTGTATAGGCTTTGGCTGCTGTAGGAATGTCATTAAAAATGTATATTATTTGGGACCATCAATCCTTCTGTCTATCCCAATGGTGTCAAATCTTATCTGTAAAGGGCAGGTGTGGGGGCAGGTTTTCGATCTATGTGATGTCAGCTGTTTAATAAGCTGATTCTGGCTAGTAGATCATTAGTGTTCATTAAAAGCACTGTAATAGATGACACGTGTGGTAAAGGTGGACAGAAGTTCATCAGAATTGTTCAGTGGAATCATGCTGCTGCAAAAAGTGAACATCATCTGTACCTTCAGGGGTTAAGAAAGCCTCGTGACTAATACAGCACTCAGATCACTGAGGGAAAATCCTTAATGTTTATTCATGAACAGTAACTTAAAATAAAATAAACCGCTTTCTACAGATATACTGACCTGTTTGTGAAATCACTGTGTGATCCCAAATACTGCAATCCCAGCATGCTTTCCTCTAGCAGACACTTTATGAGTGGAGGATGGCGTGGATCCACCTCAAGATACACACGACTGGAATACAAATGCACAAAGAGAGCAAATGAACAACTGCAGGAAGCAGAGCTGAAGATGTGAAATCATAGGAAACAGATCTTATCACAGTAACAGATAAGACTCTAAAGCATTTCTGGTCACAAATACACATGAGATTTAATGGAATTTGGATTTCACAGAGAAAGCAGCATTTCTAGGAAAGGAATGCAGATTTCGGATTTAGTGGCCTCGAAAGAGCCAGTGATAATTTTCATGAAATGCTCAAGATGTTTGGAAGGATTCTTGAAACAAGAGAATCATCCAGTGCTGACACGTCCACACATACTCACACATGCAAACTATTATCTTCAGCTTTGTTGTGTAATAAATTTCCTGAAACAAGAAGGTGGCAAGTCAGATTATTTAACTTATTTTCAAGGGCAAGTGACACAGTTCACCACTGTGTAAATTATGGAGACAATTACTGGAAAGGAGCCCTATAATCCTGGGAACACCAGTATCCGCTTCCATGAAAATGTGAAAGACTGTGAGCAGGAGCGGATTCCCTGAAGCATATAAGAAGTGCTGGTAAAGCTCCTTAGTGAGATTAGAACATTCTATTTATACTCTGCTGGAATATACTCTCTCCACTAGACCTCACACATGAGATCATATTCACTGAGCAACAGATACACCCCGGTGGATCCTTAAAGCAAATTCACACACACACACACACACACACACACACACACACACACACACACACACACACACACACACACACACACACACACACATACACACACACACACACACAAACCTCCCCTTACCCTTCATCTGTTAAGAGTCTCGGTGCAAAAGTTAGAATCTGTCTGATTATTGACATCCCATCCAAACCTCCATCCAGCGCTGTGTGGTCTTCGAACCTACAATGATGAAGATAAATAGTCAATGTCACAATTGCTGGCTTCCTTCAGGAAAATATGCAGAATTTTTTTTTTTTTTACCCAAACAACTTGAATCCAATATATGATAATTTATTTATGTGTTATCTCTAAAAAAAAAAAAAAAGGCTATTTTATATATATACTGTATATTCAGCCTCACATGTTTTTTTTGCTGTTGTTTTTAAAAAACACCTCATCAAGGTCAAAGTCGCTCACTTCCACCATTTTCATGTTTGATGTGAACAATAAATCTCTTGACCAGTATCCACATGATTTTACATTTTGCATTGTGCTGCTCCCTCATGACTGGTAATCATGAATGTGCAGGTATTTCTAATAAAGTGGACAGAACTTACAGTATCTATGTCGGTGATTTAAATACCTGAGTATTTCTTCCTGCAGAAACTCCATATCCTGAGAAAACAGGTACGGAGGGTTGCTAACAATTACATCGACAGGACTGCAGCTTCTCAGTGTCAAATCAGCGTCTGAGAATAAGCGACATACATTTGCTCAGATCATAGATGCAAAGCTCTTAACATTAAAGCACCTCACTGACATGCCGACTGACCTTGGAAGCCCTGACAACACAATCAGCCTGAGCTTCCTGGCAATGAGGGCATTAACGGTGACAGAACAGAGTCTGCAGGAACAATATGCAACAACAGAAGCAGCTGCAGATTTCTTTGCCATTTCAGTGCTTTGGCAATACTGTAACTGCTATAACTGTCAATCCTGTAAAGCACACTGAATTCACCTGAACAGCAGCCAGTGAGAAATACACAGGAAGCCCTAAATACAAGCACAACAGTGTGTAAAACCATAGGACAGCATGTTCTTCCACAAAATACGATCAGATATAAAACCTTTCAAATTCAATGATATTGAAGACAAATATAAAAAATAAAGTTAACACAGAAGTGTAGGGTTTGTGCATACTGCATTCCTCAATTTTATTTTATTTTTCTTATTTATTTAGTTTATTTTAGTGTTTCTTGCCCCACAGTAAAATACAAAATCTTTTTTTTTTATGCAAATGACTCCTTTTCAGCTTTCAAGTCTTTCTCATAACTTGTTGTGTATCAAAATCCTCAAAGTTCATTGATATCTAAATTTCAAAATTAATCACAAACAGCTTTGACCTGACAAATTTTGAACGTAGACCTAAAACACATGATATATACAGTCAGGTCCATAAATATTGGGACACTGGCACAATTCTAACATTTTTGGCTCTATACACCACCACAATGGATTTGAAATGAAGCGAACAAGTTGTACTTTAACTGCAGACTGCCAGCTTTAATTTGAGGGCATTTACATCCAAATCAGGTGAACGGTGTAGGAATTATAACAGTTTGTATATGTGCTTCCCACTTGTTAAGGGACCAAAAGTAATCGGACAGAATAATAATCATAAATCAAACTTTCACTTTTTTAATACTTGGTTGCAAATCCTTTACAGTCAATTATAGCCTGAAGTCTGGAATGCATAGACATCACCAGATGCTGGGTTTCATCCCTGGTGATGCTCTGCCAGGCCTCTACTGCAACTGTCTTCAGTTCCTGCTTGTTCTTGGGGCATTTTCCCTTCAGTTTTGTCTTCAGCAAGTGAAATGCACACTTAATCAGATTCAGGTCAGGTGATTGACTTGGCCATTGCATAACATTCCACTTTTTTCTCTTAAAAAACTCTCTGGTTGCTTCTGCAGTATGCTTTGGGTCATTGTCCATCTGCACCGTGAAGCGCCGTCCTGTTGTGAACACCCTTCACAACAGTTGGCCAGATCAAGAACACTCTCCAGGAGGTAGGTGTATGTGTGTCAAAGTCAACAATCAAGAGAAGACTTCACCAGTGTGAATACAGAGGGTTCACTACAAGATGTAAACCATTGGTGAGCCTCAAAAACAGGAAGGCCAGATTACAGTTTGCCAAACAACATCTAAAAAAGCCTCCACAGTTCTAGAACAACATCCTATGGACAGATGGGAAGAGAAGGAAAGGAACTGCTCATGATCCTAAGCATACCACCTCATCAGTGAAGCATGGTGGTGGTAGTGTCATGCCGTGGGCATGTATGGCTGCCAATGGAACTGGTTCTCTTGTATTTATTGATGATGTGACTGCTGACAAAAGCAGCAGAATGAATTCTGAAGTGTTTCGGGCAATATTATCTGCTCATATTCAGCCAAATGCTTCAGAACTCATAGGACGGCGCTTCACAGTGCAGATGGACAATGACCCAAAGCATACTGCAAAAGCAACCAGAGAGTTTTTTAAGAGAAAAAAGTGGAATGTTATGCAATGGCCAAGTCAATCACCTGACCTGAATCCGATTGAGCATGCATTTCACTTGCTGAAGACAAAACTGAAGGGAAAATGCCCCAAGAACAAGCAGGAACTGAAGACAGTTGCAGTAGAGGCCTGGCAAAGCATCACCAGGGATGAAACCCAGCATCTGGTGATTTCTATGCGTTCCAGACTTCAGGCTATAATTGACTGTAAAGGATTTGCAACCAAGTATTAAAAAAGTGAAAGTTTGATTTATGATTATTATTCTGTCCGATTACTTTTGGTCCCTTAACAAGTGGGAAGCACATATACAAACTGTTATAATTCCTACACCGTTCACCTGATTTGGATGTAAATGCCCTCAAATTAATGCTAGCAGTCTGCAGTTAAAGCACAACTTGTTCGTTTCATTTCAAATCCATTGTGGTGGTGTATAGAGCCAAAAATGTTAGAATTGTGTCGATGTCCCAATATTTATGGACCTGACTGTAGATACCTATGTTAACTAAAAGGTCTAACATCTGCCAACACACAGCTTTTAACTACTGCACTCAATACATTGTGGGTGATTAAAATATTCATATTCAAATCTGCCTGATGTTCAGTCACCAAATTGTCACCCTTTTGTTATTTTTAAAAAGCATACAATAATCATTATTAGCAAATCCATCAGGCATCCAATGAAAGTATTGGAACAGCAAGGACCAATACATTTATTTTTATTCATTCCTTTATTCATTATACAATTCATTCATTATACAATGAACATATTTTACTCTATAAGAATTCTACTCCAAATAATTATATTCTCCTGAACGTTAAGACACATGTTGAATAGGGCTGGATTTTGTGTGCATGTGCTCTGCAATGACCTTGCGTTTGGGTATACGAGGATGTATCTGCTGGTGTATTATATGTCTGTTGGAAGTATACGAGGATAATTATCTGTACAGTTTTACCACAGTTACTGGTTTGTTAAATTTCAGGGGCCTAATGTCCTTCTGATCTATGTGCTGTTGCAGCCTGGTATCAAATAAAACATGTAGTAGAGAATCTCTGCGCTAAATTAAAAGCGTTGTCTTTTTCATTTAATGAATTCAATTGAAATTGTGTTGGGAATGAATAAGTAATATGCTCATAATATTTGGATCAATATTAACAGGTAACATTTCGTAAAGGATCAGTCATGCTACCTCACTGCTGAAGTCTACCTGCAGTCACTGCATACTATAATTATTGTACAAAATTCATTCTACATGCATAAATTGTCAAGCTGATTTACAAATGGAAACATAGAGTGTGTGTGTGTGTGTGTGTGTTGTATGGGTTGTCTATGTAAGGGGAAGAGAAACATAACTATTCTACCAAACCATGCAGTTTTTAACAACACAATGCGACTAATTTTTAAACATCACATACTTACCCTTCATAATATCTAAATGATAAACTTCCAGTCTGTCCAGCAGCCCCAGTCTATTGCAAAAAAAAATAACCTAATAACATAATTGCTTACATCAATGAAGCACAATTTCCTGTAAAGAAAATAATATACTTTTTATTATTGTGTTTTACTCGTGTTTACATTGGTTTTACTGTGACACATTGCGGTAGCCCATGAACCATGAAAGCATGACATCATAACCATCACATCTGCATGTTGTTAATGTGGTATTTATGCTGATGGTTATGTTACTCTTATAACACCATCATAGTGCTAGGCTGAATTTTGATATTTACTGAATGTCACTGTTCAGTTTCTCTTCCATCTTACCATTAGGGTTGGCTAGTAAAATGCGCTTGCAAGGATAAACCTTAGTTCTCTTGCAAGGAGACAAGACTTACAATACAATGTTTCATTCTGGCATCCATATCAGCTTATCTGTTGTTAACAAACGCCTTGAATTTTTGTTGAACCAACAACACTAACGGTAGCAGTAACCGCTCCAGTGAATCATCCACAACATCGGCACCCTTCGAGAAGGAATGTTTTAAATACAAGCAGGTGTAATCAACATCAAAGGGGTTTTTGTGTTTTTTGATTTGAACTAAAGATTTGGCTAAAGGCAACTGTGCCCAAGAACTGACAATTTCTGCCTGTAATGTTTTCCATTATAGAGAGCAGCAGCCTCCGGTGCTTGGTCAAGGATTAATGAATAAAAATTAAATCAAATACTACTGTAATTAATGTCTACTCTTGCTGCTACCCTCAATGTTTTACACACACACACACACACACACACACACACACACACACACACACACACACACACACACACACATATATATATATATATATATATATATATATATAGAGGGAGAGAGAGAGAGAGTAAACACTCTTCTAGATGTAAAAGAGATTCACTGTATAAATAATTCACCATATAAACAGGAACAAAGCCTCTCTCTGTCTCTGTAAATGTATGTGTATATAACGATCCCAACATCAGGAGCTCTTAAAGATGCTGCACTCACCTGCCTGCATTTTCCTCAGTGAGACAAACTGCTTCCTGGCTTTGGTCCAATGCAACTGCCTTGAGCTTAGAAACAACACATTAAAAACCACAGCTTATTATCAGACACATTGCAATATCAAGACACAGTATAAATACTGCTAAATTAGGTATGTTGTAGTAAATTAGTTCTCTTTGCCTGCCTTTACACCAGCAGAGGTGCCAACACTGCTAACAAGAAAACAACAACAAGATTTTTACGCAAACATATAAGAGCAAAATAAGCGACTTCATGTTAACAGCAGAAAAGATTAACAAGTTGAAATTATATTTAATTGCATACATGTATAAGTAACCAGCCGAATGTTAAAGCTTACTCTATAACTGTTACAAAATAAACATAAGTGCAGGCCCAGTTTGCTCTGGGTCATTATTTTGTTCATAATAATAATAAAGAGTCTATCACTGTCGTGAATCCATTCTTTTGATTAATTATGCTATATATACAAAAACCTTTAGCACTCACATATAAAAGGAAAGTATGAAATAAACCAAACAACTCATCTGTCCAAATATGAACTTATGAATATATGAATATATTTTCCTCTGAGAAACACTCACAGGAAGTGGTTTTGGTTTGTTTCAGTGTGCAATGTGACACAGCAAGTCAAACATACAGTGCAGCAGCAGCAACAACAGACAATGCAACAAACCAACAAACAGTGCAGCAGAACACTAAAGACAGGACATAAGACAAAAAACCAGAACACATGGCACTCGTGTGTAAAACACAATGCAAAAAAAGTTGAAAGAAATCTTTCAGGAAGAGATGCTATGGACTGGGCTGAGTTGAGTAACTGGATATTGTCCAGAAAGAAACTGAAGATACTTTTGTGAAGGTGGTTCAGATGTTGATGGACCTATAGCCTCTATAACCAAACGAGCCTGTACAAGTTGTTGTACGGCAGATCCTAAGCTGCACTTTTCTTACTAAACAAGCTGTTTGTTGCAATTAAGCCATCTCTGTTTTCCCTTCTCAGATCCAAATAGAATTGTTCTTGTTTTATCAAGTTGACTGAGCATGTTTGCCTTGCACCTCTGGGACTGGGTGTCTGATTACCTCCTCTGTCGTGTGTGAGCGGAGGCTGCATGACCTCTCCGTGCTCTGGGGGTTTCCCTCGGATACTATGGTTTCCTCCCTTGTCCAAAGATGCTTAAACTATCTAGCAGCACTAATTTCTCAGTAGTGTGCAAGTTTGTGTGTAATTGTGCACTGTGATAGGTTGGCACTCTGTTCACAGTCTCCCATTTTATGCTCCGAGTCCCCTGGGATAGTCTCCGGTTTCCCCTTAATCTTGTATAAGTGGTACAGAAAATGGATATATGTCTGGATGTAAACTAAAAGACTGTATGCTTGTGTGATTTGAAAAAATGCAGGAGTGTCTATCTAATTTGTTTCTGTCCCCTTTGGGACAAAAAAAAATACAAGCTGCTCCACTTTTTTTTACCTACCATAAAGACCAGTCTCACCTTCTGATTTTCTACTGGCTCACAAGACCAAGGCTTAATTCACAGTTCCTAGATAAAGTCCATGCAAAGCAAAATTCTAGCTATTTATTTCCTTTCCCCTTCAGCAAACTGTTTTTCCAGACAAGCTCTTTTTATTCTTACAGAAAGAGCAGTTTTCATGTCTCTCCCATATCACCGGGGTGACTAACATCGTAAATGCTTTGACTAAGCTGCAAATGTTGGCACCTCTGTAACAGCGTAACAACTGAAGTGATATAAATAAAGTGAGCAGAGGCTAACCTGTGGTACACTATGCAGGAGGCTCAGAGAGATGGCACCTGATCCACATCCCACCTCCAAGCATCGCAAAGTTCTCATTCCCCACTGTGACCGCAGATCCTTTAACACCAAACTAACCAGTTCCTGCACACACACACACACACATACATATACACACATACACATACACACACACAAAGATCACTCATACCTGTATGCCCAAATACAGAGTATGTTTATACCATAACTTACAGTTTCCTATGTTTCCACATCATTAGAAGTGAAACTCCTAAGTTTGCAAACACTGTAAAGGGCACTGTGTCCTACTATGAAACGTTTGCGTGTGCCAGACGAGTGTATATGTGTATATGTATAAACCTCTGTCTCCGGGCGGGGAATAAACACTGGAGGTCTCATCTTCAGCGTCAGATCTCTGAAGTCCCACTCCTCAATCACATACTGCACCGGCATCCTGAAACACACAACAAACACACACACACACACACACACACACACACACACACACACACACACACACACACACACACACACACACACTTACTTTATATCCTTTAGGCATTACAAATGTGATCCATTAAATAATTGCTTCTAACATCTGCACTACAGGTTTAGCACAAGAATTTCCCTCATCAGATTAATATCTATCAAATCTGTCTGTCTGTCTGTCCCTCCATCCATGTAAACTTCCATAACCTTTAATATACAGACATCTTGCTAACAGACAACCACAAAAAAAAGGAGATGAACGAATACTGGTCCACTCATTACCATGCTCATTTTTTCATATTTGTGAAGAATGCTCCAATACCATGTGACACTGTGATATAAGCCAGGAAATGACAGGACTGGACTTGTTTTAAAGAATGAAATTATAATCATTAATAAAGGCAAACAAAGCGAAGTAGTCTGCAAATTCTGCTTTAAGGAAATATCACAAGGAGCCTTTAGTTATGATCATTTAAAAAAAACATATTAAAAATACAGATCAGCATGAGTGATTCTTTGCTAGAAGCACACAGCAACATTCACTAGTCTACAGAAGACAAACCTAGCTCAGTGAAATTAACACAAAAAACTCCCACAGTATATTGTTTTTGCTATATTTACATAAAATCTATATTCTTTCAGGTTTGCAGGCAGCGTTTAGATTTTACCCATAACCCATCATTTTTCATTGTTCTTAAAAGCAAAGGCTTCAGATATGTATCCAAAAATAAAATATTCTGATACCAGGAAAAATTATTTGATAGCCTGCTGATTTTGTACGTTTGCACACTGACAAAGAAATGAGCAGTCTATAATTTTAATGGTAGGTTTATTTAAACAGTGAGAAACAGAATAACAACAAAATAATTAACAGAAAAATACATTTTAAAAAAGATATGAATGGATTTCCATTTTAATGAGTGAAATAAGTATTTGATTCCCTACCAATCAGCAAGATTTCTGGCTCCCAGGTGTCTTTTATATAGGTAAAGTGTTTAGATTACTAGCACTCTATTAAAGGGAGTGCTCCTAATCTCAGCTCCTTACCTGTATAAAAGACACCTGATTTGACAATCAGATTTCAAACTCTCCAGCATGGCCAAGGCCAAAGAGCTGCTCACAGATGTCAGGGACAAGATTGTAGACCCACACAAGGCTGGAATGGGCTTAAAGACCATCGCCAAGCAGCTTGGTGAGAAGGTGACAACATTTGGAAGAAACATAAAATAAGTGTCAATCTCCCTCGGTCTGGGGCTCCACACAAGATCTCACCACTTGGAGTTTCAATGATCGTGAGAACGGCGATGAATCAGCCCAGAACTACATGGGAGGTTCTTGTCAATGACAGTCTCAAGACAGCAGGATCATGAAAACAATTGGTAACACACTATGCCGTGAAGGACTAAAATCCTTCAGCCCCCACAAGGTTCCCCTGCTCAAGAAAGCACATGTACAGGCAAGTCTGATGTTCAGTGAACATTTGAAATAGAGGAGAACTGAGACCAAAATCACGCTCTTTGGCATCAACTCAACTCTCTGTGTTTGGATGAGGAGGAATACGGTCTATGATCCCAAGAACACCATCCCCACCGTCAAACATGGAGGTGGAAACATTATGCTTTGGGAGTGTTTTTCTGCTAAGGGGACAGGACAATTTCACCGCATCGAAGGGGCGATGGACTGGGCCATGGACGGTCAAATCTTGGGTGAGAACCTCCTTCCCTCAGCCAGAGCATTGAAAATGGGTTGTGGATGTGCATCCCAGCATGACATGAACCCAAAACACACGGACTAGGTAACAAAGGAGTGACTCAAGAAGTTAAAATAAACTTACCATTAAACATATAGACGGATCTTTTTTTTTGTCAGGGGGCAAACGTACAAAATCAGCAGGGGATCAAATATTTTTCCCCCCACACTGTACACAGCTGTATATAATCCGATTACGGGAAAGCTTTGTGTCAATAGTAAGTCAGCTTTCATATTACATTACAATAACAGATAATGTACGCCATTAATAAATCCAGAAGGAGGATATGACAAATAACACCATCAAGCTGTTAAGTCTGTGATGTTTACTGCAGACAAAATCTATTTGCTGATTTTACACACATGGGCAATATCCATGCCCTGAATGACCTAATTCTTGTGCCAAGTGTGCCTATCAGATAACAGCTGTAATCTGATTAAAAGATCACAGCCTGTCATCTACTGTGACCATTTGGATAATCAGAAAGCTGTCAAAATCACATCATGATCAGTCTATTAATGGGCATGTAAACACACTCATTGGTCGGCTTGAAAATTAAAAAAAAAAAAAAAAAAAAACAAGAACATTTGAGGGGCTGTACCTCGTCATACGCTTGGAACAAAGCGCCCACACTTTCTCTCTCTCTTTGTCAGTCAGTCTTTCTTGGAGCCTTCTCCTCTCCACACTTTGCAGCTTTAACAGATAGACAGAAATGTTTTTGTAATCTGAAAAACATGGAGGTGGTTGTGACTGAAAACGTAATTTGATTCCTAGAAGTTCCTGCACAAACATGCAGTAATTGTCACAGAGAAGGTCACTGAGTATGTTTGCTGAAGAGAATGAGACACTCTCTCTCTCTCTCTCTCTCTCTCTCTCTCTCTCTCTCTCTCTCTCTTTCAAACACACGCACACACACAAAGAAATGCCAAGAATTGAGGCAAATAAAGTGACTCATAAAGGAAGCTAATGAAGTTTATAAATAGAGGGCTTTCCAGATACAGTCCTGAATTGAGTCATTCACAAAAAAAAACAAGGTCATATCATGTCCTGTTTTTCATTTTGGTACACCCCATAACCTGGGTCATTTGATATGGAGCTCCCACAGCAAGCAGCAAGTACTTTATTTCATACAGATCACAGTTTTTCTATTTTGGGAAGCATCGCTCATGTTTTTGCCATATAACTAAGTAATGACACGTTGCACCATTGTTGGTATTCTGTCCCAGATGCTTGCTTTTTAAACCCATTCATCTCTGAGAAGTAAAGAACAAGTAAGAACTTAAAGAAAGTTTGAGCTGCTGCTCAGACTGAAGCTGGATAATAAATGGACACAGATGAAGTTTACTATTAATGCCAGGATGTTGTACTAAACCCACTGAAAATCTGCGTGGTCAATTAGAGAATTTTAGCAATCGGCAGTCAAGATGCTCTATGAAGTGGATGGGAACAAGCCAATTCTATGACTTATGATGATTTAAAGTCATTAATCGATAGTAAAAAATCATAAAAATAAAAAAGCGTAAAAATCATAAACATAAAATCAGCTGCTTTACAGTGAGTTTGTAATTAACTGTATTTATATACAACATATATAAGAGACACTCATGGCATCCTTTTAAATAAAAAGAAAAATAATAATAAACACAAATCCACAAAAAGTATATTGCAACATAATTTATCTGTCAGCGATGTGGGGATAAAAATAGATACAAATGCAGGATAGCTAAAATAAACAGATTTATTAAATACAAAACAGGAACAAAGACTCGAAAAACAACATGACAAAGGCGACAACATACGACAAAACATGACATGACGAGACAAGACGTGGCAAGAGACGACAACAAGGGTTCCGCACTGATAAAGGCAACGCGGCTCGACTAAATACTAATAACAATTAGACACATAAGGAACAGGTGTGTAAAGGCGAGGAGGAAAAGACAAAGGTGAGGCAGACACGTGAACACAGAACATAAACAAAAGCACGTGGCCGAAAGTCCGGGCTGGAACCTGACATTATCACAATATCGGTATTATATGGTCACTTATAGGACAGTAGTAGTTGCGGATAACTGTGACGGATAACTGTGTAATGACAGTCATGTCTGTTTACTGTAAACAGGTTGGGTTCAATTTGAGATGTTTCTACCCTAAAAAAAAAAACAGTATATAATATAGAGTGCATAGGACACAACTCTACTCACCCACAATGCAAACTCATTCATAAAGCAAATCTGTAGTGTTTTATATAACTGCATCCATTATACTGTAGAAGGATGATCAGTACAGATCAACACTTTAGGCACAGTGTAAATAACAGACTAGAGGTTTTATTTTTAGTGAATGAAGAGTCTATCATTTATAGCAGAACCGACAAACAAGAAACAGAAAAGAACTCTACATCTATCTAGCTGTTTGCATCAGTTTTGTAGCCTAATTAACCTTTTCAGCCACAGACAATCAGGTTCTGGATTGTGCAACACCTTTAATTCCTTTATTATTCTACATTTTACTGTCAGAGCTTCATTACAGAGCAAAATAATAACAAGTGTGTCATTACCCCATGTCCATTTACTTACAGACTAAACAGTGAAAACAGTGGCTCAGAGAAAGACAGAAAACATGACTCACAGTTTTCTTTCCCAGGACATGAGCTATGATGTAGTGTGAGGAGAGAAGCGGCTCAGAGATTCCATGCTGCTGGAAATACTGCGTCCACACGTTCACCGCCTGCTCTGCTGTAACCTCGCAGTCTGCAGGAGAAGCGGGTGCGCCACCTACACCTCCACTTCCACACGACACCCGCAGCAGAGCCTAAACAGAGATACATTCAATTTATCTTTCATTCTTCTGTAACAAAATCACGGCTACATGATTATCTGCATTTTAATCATCACTGTATTGGCCTTCCTAAGTTAATTAAACATAATGTGAACAAAGTGAAGTAAATTAGTTCAATGATTTGTTTTATTCTCAAGTGTTTGTATTTACTTCTCTTGTGTAATCTTAATTGGTCTCTGTTCTTATTGATCTTACCTTACATGAATAATAAGTAATAAAAAATACAAGATGACTAACTAGTTGCACAATTACCTAAGAATAAATCTTGTGCATTTTATAAATAACACCTGGCTGCTATTTACTCTCTTAATGATTGTGAAAGTAGTGTGTTTACTTATTTATTCCAAACCGAATTTTTCCAGAGGAAAAAACGCTACATATTAAAATGTGTTTGTTCACAGACATTGGGAACGAATATTAAGCCATGATAAATAACACTTTTAATTACTAGATATAATAGACAAACAGTTCATGTAATCTGTACGTAATCTGTAATCTGTTACGTGACCATCCTACTTGACTCACATCAAAAGCATATCAATGTACAGTTGTCGTGTTAAACAATAAATAAATCTTACTTCACTAGATATATATATATTTCATTTAAATAGATCAAACCGTAAGAAAAAACTAACTAGCCTTATTTGGACTAACTGTTTGTGAGCACCTGATTAACCCTTGTATGTTGTTCGGGTCTGTGGGACCCATAATCATAAACATCAATAGTTTTGAAAAACTTTGCTTCCTTGTAAATTTGTTGATTTATTTCCCACACATAACTTGATTAAATTTGATTTTCTTTTTTTTATTCCATTTTATTAAAAAACAACAAAAAATGAGTAGCACTTTAATTAAAAAATGTGATGTAATAAAGGTTAAGGGCAAATATTAACCATATATGCTCTTTATATTGCTTGTAATTGGGATGAAGTAAACATCTGTAGAGTATTTTAACATAAATTTTTTTGATTGTGTTGAATTAAAAACCCAAAAATGCAGAGGGTCCACAAGACCCAGGAACACTGGCTGAGTAACAAATATACGAACACCATACAAGGGTTAATCAAACCTATATGTGCTTGTTGAACATCCAGTTAAAGATGCAGTCCCTCCTTTGCTCTCATAATAACCTTCAAACTAGATTTTGGATTATAGCTGTGGGGATTTAAGATCATTCAGCCAAAGAGCAATAGTGAAGTCAGGTACTGATGTTCAGTGAGGAGGTCTGGGCTGCAGGTTAAGATCAGGGCTCTGTGCAGGACACTCGAGTTCTTCCACTCCAGTAACCCACTTCTTCCTCTAGCAACCGAGGTCTTCATGGAGCTGACTGTGGCATTGAGGCATTGTCATGCTGGAACATATTTGGACCTCATAATTCCAGTGAATCGAATTTATAATGCTACAGAACAAAAAAAAAAGATTTTAAATTAATGTGCTAACAATTTTGTGGAACAGTCTGAGGAAAAGTGGCTACGGGACAACTACAGTATGAATGTCCTTTAGTGGCCCAGGCAGAGCCCTGATCGAACCTTGAACCTGATTTAACCTCTCTGGAGAGATCTTAAAGTGGCTGTTCACCGACGCTCCCCATCCAACCCGATGGAGCTTAAGATGACCTGCAAGGGCCAAAAAAAATAGGTGTGCCAAGCTTGTAGCAGCATACTCAAAAAATAATTGCTGTAATTACTTGTACACAGTAGGCTGTGAATACTTATGTAGATGTGATTTTTCGTTTTTTATTTTTAATAAATTTAAAAAAGATTTCCAACTTACGTTGTCATTATGGGGAATTGTTTGTAAAATTCTCAGGAAAATAATGAATTTAATTCATTTTGGAATAAGGTAGTAACATAACAAATACCGGTGAGTGTGATGGTCAGATGTCCACACACCTTTGACCATATAGAGTACGTGTTTCTAAACTTAAACCTGCCAATTAACTGTAACAAATGAGCCTGAGTTTTAATCTAGAACAAATACAATCATGTTGTTTTTTTTTTTTTGTTTTAACTCTAGAGTACAATTCATTGTTCATTTTCTAAGAAGTTTAAGATTTTACTGCATTGTTGGTCACCATTATAGTTTTACTTCACTTATGTTTGTGTGCTCTCCATTGTGCAGTTGCTACCTTTATAAGAGTTGTAATGTACTTTATGTTGTTGTTTATTAACTAATAACTACACTGTATATTAACAGTTATTACATTATTTTCATTATTACTACTTCTAATAACAAAATAATCAATAATAAGAACAAAAATATTATTAATAATAACTAGTTATGTGATTTCAATATTTTATATTAATAATATTTTATAATTAATAATATGCTTTTATTCACAACTTTTGGTTTGAAATCTCATTTGAATTGTGTATTTAATTCTCTGTCCACCATCTCACCTGCTGTATTATTATTATTCCTCTTCTTTTCCACTCAGTGAAACCTCTCTGACTCCAGAGGAACTTTACTGACATTAAACTTAACATCATTCATCTTTTGTAGACCAACATCTTCATAAAAGGAATAAAAGCCAGGAATAAAAATGTCAGTATTAGAGACCACGCTGTTCACAGGCTTAAGCCTAAACAAGGAAGCTGTACGCAACCCGATTTCAAAATAGAAGTCTAACACTTTCATATATAATAATCGCGATAATCGTAATAATAATATGAAAAGGAAGTGAGCATCCCATTTAACTTGAATTGTGACCCAATGCACCTGGAATAGACTCATGTGAGGCTGTGTAAGACAAGCAGTTCAGAAATTTGTTTGGTTGCATGGATGTAAAAACCTCACAACAATCATCCTTCTAGCTATAATAAAATTAAACGCCAGATGGCGCCAAAACCTTTCACTGTCCCTCTTCTGCTCTGCCTTCAGGTCCAGTATAAATACATGAAATATCGATTGAGAGAGAGAGAGAGAGAGAGAGAGAGAGAGAGAGAGAGAGAGAGAGAGAGAGAGAGAGAGAGAGAGAGAGAGAGAGAGAGAGGTTCTCTATTTGGTTGGTTCTCCACATGCAAACTCATAATAAGTACCTCAGGGCATAAAGCAAGAGAATTCACCCTGCATGGGATGCCAGTCCATCTCAGGCCAAAATCCATCCACAAAGATCCTCACAAGGACAGAAGGCAAACATTTGTCTGTGTGTGTAATCTGACCTAAGATTAAATGATATTTAATAAAACAATGCATGTCCCCATCAGCCAAGCCTAAACTTTCATTTAAATTATAAGCTGATGGACAATGAGTGAAGCAAAATCATCACAAAAAGCTGTTAAAAATATACAAGACATGACATTTCATTCAGACTAACCTGGGCAATTTGTGTCAAGCCCAGACGAACACTGACAGTTCAGCTGCAGGCACACAGACAATTGCAGTATTAAAAAAAAATAAAAAATTAGCAGCTGTATAAAGACGATCCTGAAATCAAGCCGTTTCCCTGCAAATGGAATTTGTGAAAATATACATGTAGTATTGCCTACTACTTTGTAATACAGTACTATGTAGTATTGAAAACTATGACTGTCATGACTGTACTGCTGGTACATGTGAGAGAAAGAGCTTTGTGTATGTGAGAGAAAAGAGAAAGAGCTTCTGAGGCCAGATGGTACTGATTGTTGCTGTGAACTGGAAAGTTCTGTGTGAGTCTGTCAGAGACCTGCTATAGCTCTGGTGTTTACTCTAAACACATCACATACTGGAGCAGACAGCCAGACTGAAAACACACACACACAGACACACACACAGACACAGACACACACACACACACACACACACACACACACACACACACACACACACACACACACACACACACACACACACACACACACACACACACACGGGGGAAAAGAAAGAGCAAAGGAAATGAGCAATAAAGTAAAGGAAGGAAATGGGACAAGGAAGGAAGGAAGACACAATAAAAGGCTGAAGTGAATAATGATGAAAAAAGCATTTCACGATTTGAGAATCAAGCGTGAAGTTTATTTGATATGCATCTCTTTTAGAGGCGTGCCTGGATTTAATTCACATTGTATTTTTAATTACAGTGAAGAAACCCGCTGATGCTCTCATATAGATTTCCCTGATATGCTGAGCAGGACTCGATTAGTACACACAGTCCCCAAGCTGCTCTGCTACTACTCTGAAGAAATAACAGATTCATTTTGAAGCTACTCGACGTGACTGCATGATGCTCTGCTAGTACTGAATACATAACACTTGATGAAGTACAGAGAAATGGAACTAAATTAAGATGCTCGAAGACTAATATGACAAAGATGTATAATAAAGAGATTTGGTAGCCTAGTGGTTATGGTGTTGGACTACACATCAGAAGGTCATGAGTTCAAATCCCAGATTCATCAAGCTGCCACTGCTTTGCCCCTGAGCAACACCCTTGACTCTCAATTGTTTAGTTGTATAAATTTAAATAAAAAAATATATAAGGCACTCTGGATAATGGTGTCTGCTAGATGCCATAAAATGTAAAGGGAGAAATAAAGGCAAGACACATAGTAGATACAATTAGCAAAATTAGTGTAACGAACTTAAGATGGTACAGTGATGCATATGAATATTTATCATATAAAACAGATTTTTATTTATTTATTTATTTATTTGAATTATTTTTAGTCTCTGGTTTCTCTTTGTTCGGTTTCTGAGTCTGGTTCCTCTCAGTGCTTCTATAAAACTGCTATGTGGTCCTAAACAAGGCCATCTTTTTTAGATTCTTTGCAGAAGACAGGACTGTGTGTCCTCAAAGACGATCTCCAATAACACACAAGCATTCTGAGATCTTATCTGCATGTGAAGTCCAAATAAATAGAAGAACAGATATCATTCTCAGAATAGTTCTTCTACTGGAAATCTTTTCCTTGTGCGATGTTAGTGATGATCTGAGTTCAATGTCATTTCTTGTACTGAGAGTGGATCAGAGTGGATCAGAGTGGATCAGAGTGGATCAGTACAGCCACTGCACCCAAATACACAATTCCTTTTTTGCTCTTCCTCTGGGTTTTGTAAACTTGGTATTTCTCTGGGATTCATAGAAACTCCCAGAGAAAAGGGTCAGTGCAAAATATAAAGCTTCTCCGTTCCTCTAGGGCTTCTATAGATAACTCTCTACAACTGAGCTAACAGTATATAGGAAAAACTACTTCTTTTTTAAGGATGTATCTCAGGTGTAACATCCTGTTCATCAGGTCTGTCTGTTTTCTGACATTTTATTCGGTCAATTTTTCCGGGTTTGACTGTCACAGCCATGCAAACACTGTAAATAATTGCTGTGATTTCCACAACATAGTCAGTGTAATTATGAAAGTGTGCAATAAATAAAAAGTGAAGAACCTGTCTATTTTCTACAAGCAGAAAGTTCTCCAGATAAAACCACAGAGACAGTAAACCCAACGTAAAATGTGTTCTTCAGCTGTGGATGCTTGGCAAAATATTAACCTCATGCTTTATTTATTTATCTATCTATCTATCTATCTATCTATCTATCTATCTATCTATCTATCTATCTATCTATCTATCTATCTATCTATCTATTTATTTATTTATAGATTGATTGATTGATTGATTGATTTAGTCATTTAGTTGTCAGTTATTTTTATTTAACAGTATAAAAGTACAGAATTGTCACAAAAGCCCATTTGCTTTCTTCTTGTATTTTTTTTTTTTTTTTTTGGTATTCAGGTATCCTGTCTTTTTGGTTCTCATTGTTCAGTCCAGCAAGTTTATTAGAAACTAATTTTTTTAATTTAGCAGATACTACAATGAATGGCATTTTAAGGTGGTTAAGAATAGCAATGAAAAAAAGATAACTTTTGCTTCACCTCACCTTGCCTAGTGAAGACAATGGATTACTTTATGTTTCATTTAAAACGCATCCGGATGAAGTATTGAAAATTTGTCATTACAGCTGGAGTTCAAGAGAAGAAATAAGATCACATAAAATCAATCAAGCTCTTATGTTCTACATTATTACCTAACCTTTTTCTTATTGCTTTTAAGTTATTGCCTTACTAAACACTTTTTCATCACGCTTCCCTGTTAGGATAGATTTCAGATTTTTCAGATCATTTGGTTATAATATCTGGTTATAAGTAGCCCTATAACAGAACAGATTTGTTTTTAGTGGTCTTAATGAGAAATGACCAGAAACAATGATTAAAAGAATCACCCACAATGAGCTGTGAGGGCTCTAAGATCGAGCACCGCTTAAAAAAATAAGCATTACAAAAAGACACACGTGACAAAATAAAAGCCACAGAGCTCAGCTTTATCAGCTCCATGTGGTCAGGAGAGGTGCAGTAATGAGTTCACCAGATGTTCATGCTCTTTCTTGTATTATATTCAGCTGTTTACTTTAGTTTTTAGCTTTTAATCTAGTCCAGATTTAAATACTTATATCAATCAGATCAGATCAGGCAGAAATCAGATATTAATCAGATATCAATTCACACATTACATATAAAACATCACAATATTATAATATTGATTGTCAGGCAAACTACTGCCTTGTGGTGTGTGTGATGCATTTTTTTTATCCAATATAGTACAATGCACATAGGAAGACCTTATAAACATTTTTTATATAGATATATAAAGAATACAGTTTATTCACTAATTCTGGTTGATAAATAAATAACATTCTGACAGTAAATGAAAAGTGAGTATGCAATACAGAATATATTGAAGAGTCTTTTCACATCTAGTTTTATGTATTTGCTGTGACTGAAATCAGAAATCATAATGTGACACTTTTCTTTTGAAGGAAGTTAAAGTGCTTGAAACTCTCTAAAGAGTAAACTTTTCTTTACCAAAGATTTTGCCAGTGCAAACTTCACTGAATTATTCTGACATCTCTCATTCTGCAACATGATCGTCGTCCAGCTTCTCATTATATCTAAATCACATTTATTTACAGCTGTACTCTATCATTCTGGCAGGACTCCAGATGGTCTCATATCTCTGGCTCACATGGTGTCCCCCAGTGCTTTAGTCCTGTGATGGTCAAACTCAGTGCTCTCTCTCTCTCTCTCTCTCTCTCTCTCTCTCTCTCTCTCTCTCTCTCTCTCTCTCTCTCTCTCTCTCTCTCTCTCTCTCCTGCTCCCTCTTTTCAGACTAAAAGAATTGACTGAAAGGACATTCACAATGGGCCTTTGTCCCTTGAAAACACTGAAGTCATAGTTTCCCAGACTCTTTTCCTCTGAGATGCCTAGCAATGAGTAGAAGAGTGAAGGAAAGAGGAACTGGCAAACCATTTGCCATTGGAAAAAAGAGAAGATCCAGTGCATGCTTGTGCTAGGTTTATAATTGTACAATTATAAAAGTTGCAGCACAATCCATATAAACTCTTGCTGATTGAAGTTCTGGGTCATGACTCACAAGCATAATCAGCAGACCTCAGACTAACTGAATAATAATTTTACAATAAATCCTACTTCAAAAAGTATAAATCATTGCACTGGATTTATAGTAGGAAGCCTTCAGGGCACATCTTCAAGCAGAAGATGAAAGGGCTGCTCCCTGATGCATAATTCCTGAGCTATGCATTCATCTGGTCTGTCATTTTCATTCAAGTAATCGGCAGGTCAGCTCTTGTAGGAGAAATCTTTTTTTTTTTGACACTGCAGTACAAAGATGTCCGCATTATTCAGGAGGTGAGTAAAGCGTAACTCCAGTGGACAGCACGGGGGTGCGTGGGTGGGTGGTGTGTGTGTGATCTCTGATTATGCAATAACAATGATCCAGCTAAATCTCAGATTTTTACAGGAATTCAATGGCTTTTCTATGGTGCTGAATGGTATAATATTTTGCACAGAAGATAATATGTGGACAATAATACCTCATTTTTAACAGAGATAAAATGTAATGAAGTTGGGGCTGTGTGGTTATGTGGTTAGCATGTTTGCCCTACACCTTTGGGGATGGAGGTTCAATTCCTGCCACCGCTCTGCATGTATGAAGATTTTACTTTCTGTCTCGGCTTCTAGGGTTTCTTTCCAGCACTCTGGCTTCCTCCCTCAGCCCAGAGACATGCATGGTAGGCTGATGGCCATCTCTGAATTGTTCATAGTGTTTAAGTGGGTATGTCTGTGATTGTGATGGACTCCAGGCTTCTTACAATCATGCATTTGACAAGCTGTTCAGAAGATGGAGGAAAATTCAAGCTATAAATCTTTTTGTTTGATCACTAGCATGAGAATTTTTATGCTCTCTGGTTTTAAATATCAGGACGAACTTAACAAATACTACAAATGCAAAGCCATTGAACAAGTTATGCCTGAAACTAAGTCTGAAAAGAAAATGTGCAGGTAGAATAGGAAAAAATGTGCTAAAATGGCATTGTGAAAACGTATTTCTACATGTTGGTTCGTTAAGAAGGGATGTTCTTTAATCGTTTTTGATACGACTCACAGGATTAGTCATTATTTGTAGTTTGGGTGGAATCTCTTTCATTAACAATGCTTCATCTGCGTTGAGTCAGTAGCTAAGCTGATACATAGATAAAAGTATGTGCGAAGTCACTCATCTCATTGCAAACATTACCTTATTATACAATATGTTTCCTGACTCTTCCATTTGTCTTATAGGGGCAGTTGTAGGGCAGTTGTCTCATGGTCCATTTCACTAAGAGCTTTTCACCATTTTTCTGCTCCTGTTATCGCTACTGTTGTGGTGACAGATCTGTTCCTCTTGGAGAACTTTAAGTCTTTTCTGACAATAGCTGTCAGTGTGGAAACATTGTTTCTGAGCTCTGTTTACTGCAACTGATGTTTAATGTCCATCTGCAGGCTTGCTTGTGTAATGGAACAAGTTCATCACAAATTCTCTCAAAGCAGCCAGAAGGTATGCTGGAAAAAAAGCAGATCAACGAGGAAACTATGTTGTCAACTATACAACAATTATAAAACTTCTATATGCATTAAATACATTATTATCCATTTTTGTAATACTGTATTTTTTTATCCAAAATCTTTTTTGTGTAATAAAATGAATAATGAAAACAAGTAGGAATTTAAAACTTTAAAAATATAAAACATTATACCTTGAACAGTCCAACACAAATAAAAAAAAAAGAATTCCATTTAAATAGAAACTTTTAGAAAGATATATAATTTCCCCAGTCATTTTTAGAGGACAATATGTGTAATGTTTATTTTATGCAGTCATCTTTCCCTATGGTGGCACGGTGGCTTAGTGGTTAGCACGTTCGCCTCACACCTCCAGGGTGGGGGTTTCGATTCCCGCCTCCACCTTGTGTGTGTGGAGTTTGCATGTTCTCCCCGTGCCTCGGGGGTTTCCTCCGGGTACTCAGGTTTCCTCCCCTGGTCCAAAGACATGCATGGTAGGTTGATTGGCATCTTTGGACAATTGTCCGTAGTGTGTGATTGCGTGAGTGAATAAGATTGTGTGTGTGCCCTGCGATGGGTTGGCACTCCCGGTGTCCAGGGTGTATCCTGCCTTGATGCCTGATGACTCCTGAGATAGGCACAGGCTCCCCGTGACCCGGAAGTTCGGATAAGCAGTAGAAAATGAATGAATGAATCTTTCCCTATTCTATTTTTGGAGTCTTTGGAATAAAGTATCATTATCCTATTATAATATATATATATATATATATATATATATATATATATATATATATATATATATATATATATATATATATATTATAAAAAAATATATAAAATAATCAATAATATATAATATATAATAATCAATAATATATCATTTAAAATAATAAATATGTTACAATTTGAATTTGAATATTATTGGATTTTTTTATTTCTTATTTTTACACACTTTTGTACAAGAATAAACAAATCATCATCGTCCTCCTCCTACTACTAACAACAAGGCGAAAGTGTTGAGATTTTACACCATACCATTGAAGGTGCCAGCACATTTCCAGCATTTAGCAGACACCCTTTATTCTATACACCTGACCAATAGAGGGTTAAGGGCCTTACTCAGGGGCCCAGCAGTGACACCTTGGTGGTAGATCTGGGATTCAACCCATGACCTTCTGCTCAGTAATCAGACACGTTAACTACTAGGCTACCACATCCCCAGTAAGTTCATTGAGTCGCATGTAAGGAAACTTCTGTGTTAATGCCACAATGTAAAGAAACAGGCAAAAACAAACATACTGCTGAAAAGCATCCATTTATTTTCTTGCCAAAACAGAACGGTTCAGAGGTGTCAGCTCATAGCTGATTGGCTGGCTGAGCGAAGGGAGGGCGGGCTCTGTACAATGGGCGTGGTTTCTATTGGCGCTCTGCACGAGCCCATTCTTGTGAGGTTGGAGAGCGCGGAGCTGGATTGTGCGCTCGTGCCCTCTACTCTTCGGATACCGTGATTCTTTCTGCAGCATGGGTGGACATGGAAAGCACTGCCGTCTGTGTATTAACCTTTTCTTTTCATAAGTAGTGGAATTTGCGTTTTGTTTTGCTATTTTGGATGGCATCCTGAGCGAGGAGGAGCCCCTGTGTGCATGTGTGCGCGCGCGCGTGCGTGCATGCCTGTGTGTGTGTTTGCGCGCGCGTGTGTGTGTGTGTGCGCGTGCAGCAGCAAGAGCTTCATCCTCTCAGCGCCTGGTTTTAGCTCTTTGGCTATAGCTAAAGGAATGAGAAAGCGCAGGTGTGCAGAAGGGTGAGCTTAAATCTGCACTGTGGTTTTGGTCAAAACAGAGAGAGAGACAGAGAGACAAGAGACACACACACAGAGAGAGAGAGAGAGAGAGAGAGAGAGAGAGAGAGAGAGAGAGAGACACTCACAGAGAGATACAAGAGACACAGAGAGACAAGAGACACAGAGAGAGACACAGAGAGACAAGAGACACAGCGAGAGAGACACAGAGAGAGAGAGAGGGACAGAGAGAAAGGCTCAGTGTAACAGAAGACAGTAAAGTCTTGAAATCAAAAGTATAAGTAAAAACACTGCAAGCTGTGACCAGGGGCAGAAAGCGTCTGGTGCAACATCTCCACATCTCACTGGATCCTACGTGAAAAACCTCAGGAAAAATGTCATCCCAAGCAAAATACAAGAAGGACAAGGAGATCATTGGGGAATATGAAACGCAAGTTAAAGGTACGTGTCAGTCGCCTTGAAGTTTCATGCAGAAGCCACATTCGGTCTGAGATGTGTTATATTGTAATGGACTAAATCCTGGCTGCACAAACCCCCTGATCATGATCATGAATGCTTCTCTACATCAGTGGTGACTAGGCTAATCTCCTTTAGCCTTGATGTGGTGCTCTCTGCATTGAACCTGAACTGGGTAACGCCTCATCTCTGCTTGCAAATCCTCCCACACACTGCACTTTTTTCTCCTTATTTTATTTCTAAGTTACACTGCATTCGAATCACACAAATCTGTGATTTTGTGCAGTGCAATTCAGGGATTTTAGAGGAAAATTGAGGGAAGCAGAACTGCTACAAGGGCTGAAGGTTTACAGCCATGAACACGAAGATAAGCATATGGTTAATTGTCCATTTTGAGGGGTTTGGTGCCGTTGAATCGCTTCAGAAGCAGCCGGAGTGAAGGCTTTGTTGCTGGGTAGAAAGGAGTATTTCACTCTCCTTACACACAAATGGGTGTAACAGCGACTGTACACAGGGTCACTTTCTCCTTTTGTTTATAGAGTAACATTCAGCACTGAAATCTACACCGCAGTACAATGGTAGGAAATAAACCTAAAAGCTTTTATTTTCCTGAGACGCAGGGTGTAATGACTGTATACCAAAGCTTTTACCTTTTTTAGTGTGTATGTATCTAACACAATTGGCTCTAGGTTGTGACAGTGATGACCATAACACCTTTGTTGTGGTTTTCTTTTTCTGTCAGAAAAAAACAACACAGCACATATAAAAAATAGAAATACCTCCTACTGTAAATATTCCCTGTTGTGAATTACAGTACACACACGATCATGCTGCCGTACAGAGTGGTAGGATTTATTTCCAAAGCTGAATCACTGCTCTTATTTAGAAAACAATCAGCCCTTTGGCTAAATAGCTAAAAAAAAAATAGCTTATAATACAGCTATCTTCATTTTATACCTGGTTATCTGCAAATCCTTTTCAGCCATGAAAGTTGCAGCCTCACTCCGTTTACTCACAGTATTACCGAGTTTATACTAGTCCTGAATTTTCCTCAGCGCTTTAGCTTCCACCAGTTGTACTAGCCTGTGGCTCTACGGTATAATGAATGTGTATTCTACATTATATTACATGACTATTACATTACATTATATTATATGTACATTTGATTTTTCAAAAAATCCTCTAAGTTGTTAAATATTAGAAAATGAAACGATTGGATTGTGTGATATAGTTTAGTACCAAGCAGGGGGTCATTTTCCTTTTTCAATAATAACTATTATTAATGTATTAGTTACTGACATCATGCTTTATTTTTACTGTTTATAATTTAATGTTGTGTAAACATCTGCATCACAAAGTTGTCATTCCCTCACCTCATCCTTGCCGTGTCATGTTACCAGGAAGCTTTCTGTCATGAAGACTTTCCTGTGGCGGAAAACTCACTGACTGTGACAAAGCTCTGACTGCAAGACTCCTTCCTTAAATGTTAAATAAAGATCTTGATGCAGAAAATGAGCAATGGGTACACATTTTTCATTCTTAAATTCCAGCACATACGCGTATATCGTTAGGCTTTAAATTATGGCCAGTAAGAACCATGCTATTATGGAAAATTAATCAGCACCTTCTGACCAGTCAGACTTGAGAATTCAACACTCTGGTATGATAAACGCTAAACGCAGTCTGCTTAACAGCTCAGTTAAAAATGTCTTGAATCAAAGTGCAATATTAGGCTGTACAGTTGTCATACTGTCATTTTTATATTGGTCACCTTTAATTTTGTCTTTAAATACTTGGTATTAAATAATCTTTAAAACCATTCTTTAACGCAGTACTGAAAACGTGTCTAATGGTTGCAGCAGATCTCATTCCTCTCATCTCATCAGTTTCTTTAAGCGAGTGTGATGGATGGTATGGAAACCCACATCTTCATTTGCTCTGTATTGTTCTACACGTGATATTGTGTTTTAGTTCGTGTCTTAATTAACGTTTTAAACAGTCCTGTAATACGGTACTGAAAATGTGCCTGTTAGTTGAGGCAATTCTCAATTCAGCTATTCAGTTTTGTGAATGAACTAAACACAGACCTGACTGCGCTTACAGACACACTGCATTACACACACTGGCTCTAGCCATGTTCTAAGGATTATAGAGCTTTCCAATTGGATTTTAGCTTGAGTAGCATTTGATAAATGGCTTGTATTCCCTTTGGGACTTGTGTAGACAGCATGTATGTCAAGATATGAAACACAGACAGACCTAATCCACATTCTGAATTGCACTGCTGAATTTGACATTACACATATTTCTGTTGGTACATAAAATATACAATAAAGAGTGTTGACAGCAAGATACAGTGAATATGACAATACATTCATTTATGGGTTATAATTTAGGGAAGTCTCACTGTTGAACATGAGAGAAGTGTTCTGAGTGTTCTGTATCATAATGCCAAAGCATAAACATAGACAGGATTACTTAATTATGTGATAGGCAGCATAGGCTACAGTCAACTGCAGGTCAGAAAAGAAGTCTTTTTGTCTCAGTTGAGCCCCCAGATGCCAATATCCTTTATGTGGTTAAATGAAGCAGTGTCTTTGACGTCTTCTGTTCAACAGAGCCGGTCTGTCATGGGCCACTGACTTCTAAATCAGCATAGCACGATTGTTTAGAGTTAGCCACGGAGGCAGAACCAGAGCTTAAAGCAGTCTGTATTTGTGAAAATGATACCTCATCTTTAGGGATATTTCATACACGATGAGGAAGACGGATTTGCCTAGCAGATCCTTTATTTTGTAAATAGCCGTGTGAATTTCCCAGCATTCCTCTACTTGTTGTTTCCAAAATCTTCCTTCTGCCAGGCTCTCGTCATCTTCTTTAAGCATGTGTGATGGATGCTTGGACAACAAACACATCTTTATTTAATTCATGTTTTTGAAATGAAAAGTTTATTAAGGGAATTCACTTGAAAATGATGCAATGCGTTCTCTAAAGTTTAGTGACACAGCTTTCCAGTTTGATTGCAGATACACCAAAAATACAATATTAGGTTAGACAGTTGTCATATTATGAATGATTACACTACTCTCGCATTAATTTGGTGTACTAAATAGTTCAAAACAGTACTAAATGATCATTTAAAGCCCTAAGTGAAGCTCCAGAAATGTGCCCTGTATCAGTTTTCAGTTCACCTTCTTTAAGAAAGTGTGTTGGATCCAACAGACATCTTTATTTACCTGAATATCTTTCTAATATGTAATGCTTATCCCATGCTTAATATGAACAGCTTATTATTAACACAGAATTTCAACACACATGCTCTACAAATCCAGTACAATACTCCTGGGGAGCCATTGCGGTATTCACTGTTTGGAGAGACTTCAGAGCTGGTTTAAATTTCTCGAAGCAGCAGTACCAGCCAAACGAGGTTTGTCTTTAACTGGTGTAACAAAAAAAAGCTAGCAACACTTTTACCCACAAGATGAGGCCAGGTACAGGCTGTGCTTTTTAACTCTGGGGTTTTTAGAAATATTTGTGATTAATGTCAGCGTTGGTTGGAATGAAGTGAAAGTTGAAGACGAGTACAGACAGTGGGGGTGGAGGGGATGAAATGCATACTATAGATTGCATCACTTTTTTTCTAAACCTGCTGTGTACACAAGGCTACACTGTGTTTCTGTAAATGTATTATTGCTGGCCATCCAGTGTGCTGCACCAACTCTGTTTTGGTTGTCTAAAAAACTGTTGAGGCTACAAAATTGTAGCTAGCAGAATGTTAAAACTGGTATTGAGCTTAAGTGCTTGAACGCTGAACAGAGGGTTAGGGTTAGGGTTAGGGTTAGGGTTAGGGTTGAACAGAAAATGAACATATTTATAATTATTTAGCTAATAATTTAGACTGTTTATATGTTTTACTACAGGGGCTTGGTGGTTTAGTGGTTTGCAGGTTTGCCACACACCTAGGGGGTTGTAGGGGTTTGAGTCCAATACCAAGGTATCCTTCGGGTCACCTGGTTTCCTCGCTAGTTCAAAGGCATGTAGGCTGATTGCCATCTCTAAATTGTGCTGAATGTGTGATTGTTCCTTGTGATGGCTTGGGATCCTGTCCAGGGCATCACCTGCCTTGTGCCCATGGTCCCTTGTGGTAGACTCTGGGTTCCACATAGCACTGTGTAGGATAAACGGTACAGAAACGTATGAAAGGTTTAACTACAAGGTTATGGTCATAGTTATATGACCTCTGCACTTTATTTTACTTCATCTTCTTCAGTGTATCACATACCTCAGATCAGCTGTCGTTTGTACAAGCTAGTTAATCTACCTACTAAAGGCCAGATTGGTTGGCATTTGGTAGTTACACCAGTAAGTGAATTTGTCTTTTTGTGTCCGATAGATCCCACTAAACAAATCACTGTGAGGCACAAATCCAGTGAGTAGCAATGTTAGACCGCATCACTATGCAACATATAAAGTCATGTTAAATCATTGCCTAATCACCACAGTTAACATTTCATCTCAGTCTCTGTGTTGATGATGACGATTTTGGATGTAATAGCTCTGATAGTTCCATTTATCCTCTGCTTGTCAATTAACTTGCATGCGTTGTTGGACATATGAACATTAAATTATACAGTTAGCATCAGTGCGCGCAAATGGTGCCCAGTTCCTGTTTAATTAAGAAATGTTCCACATGAGACAGGGGGAAGATAAGGGAGCAGTGTGCTAATAGTAATCCAATGCAGATTCAGCCTCAGCTGTTTTGTTCACAGCGTGCTCGTCAACCATAATTGGAGAGCTTTTCTAAATCTGGATAGATCCAGAGGCTCTCTATATCAAATTTTTGCTAGAATGTGAGAAATACAGAAAATTTCTTTTTGAGGGATGATGGTGATGAAAATCAGGGACTGTCCTTGGCAAGTATGCATGAAGGTTTGCCTGGTTGCAAACTGTGGCTGTTTCAGGACTCCGACTGATAATGAATGACTTATCTTTAAACGACTTATCATACAGAGTGATTGCGAATTTGCTGGGTTTGCATGTGCAAGAGTCAGCAGTAGAGCTCTTCGCCTCACGCCCGTCTAAATGATGAAGCATTCCCAGCACTGCTATTCACAGGGACATTCAACTCTGTAATGCAAAAAAACGATTAGGACTGGAACTGTTGAATATATTTAGCACAAAACAATGCTATTTAAGTATTGGTGTTCTCACGGTACCATTGATTTTGAACTATATATTTGGGCAAGTTTAGCTGCAAAACCAATTTGAATATTGGAAAATGCTGTGTCATTGCTTTGTCTACAGCCAGTAGTAGATCAGCAGCTACAATTCCTGTACGTCCAGATGTACTGGTTTCTAAAGAAAACCACACACCTTATTGTACAAATAGCCATTGGTCTGTTTCAGAATTTTAATTCTGCATTGAGACAGCTGAATTAAGTTTAATCAGTGTATAGAAGTATTATCTTTGCTGAACCGCTGAGAGAAAATTGCAAGTAATTTAAATGTGTTTATATTTTGTGGCTTGCGCAACATTGACTTTTTTAAGTTTTAAAAAGGTTTTAACTTTAAATTAAGAAAGATTAAATGATTTAAATGTCATTATTGGTTTACATAAATAACTTCCATCATGTTTTAAGAATTACAATTCAAGTGTTGACTGTAAATTTTTAAGTCAAGTATATGTCTTTTTGAACAAAACATTTGTGGATTGTCATTTCAGTTATTGTTGCTAGCTTGTTCTTCCCCAAGAGACACAGCAGATTTACTAACTGCTCTGTCACAGGGCAGCTGAACACACTTGGAGGAGAGCACTGCCTGCCATAGGGAATGTTAGCCCAGAAGATTCTTGCAATCCACTAGTCTTTCAAACAACAGGTAGAAAAGTCATTCTTGTGCCAGTTATGTGTTGCTAAGCTCTTGGCATTGGAAGGCTATGGAATTGTTAGGATTCACCAACAATGGAGCCAATATTTTTTCAATTATTTGCAAACTTGGGAGTACGGCTGGTTAATATAGCTAATGTGATATACAGATTGATGAGATCAGCCTTAAGAGTTAAACCACCTAACTAATATTGTATAAGCCCCTTGTGCCACTATAACCTTTTTACAGTCAGAAAACACTTTGCTTAATGTGTCTAGTGTGTCAGGGGTGTGAAGTGTGTTGCTAAACTGTGAAACACTTTAAGCATAGCTGTATACCATATGAAAACTTTTGGTTTGTGAAAGTCAGTAAGACATACAGTAAGTGAATTTCTCTTTTGGTTTCCGATATATCCCATTAAACAAAACACAGAATCCAGTGTGTTAAGGCACACCACACTTAATAAAAAACAGTGAGCAGCAAAGTTAGACTCTTCGATGTG
Source organism: Tachysurus fulvidraco (assembly GCF_022655615.1). Lineage (NCBI taxonomy): Eukaryota > Metazoa > Chordata > Actinopteri > Siluriformes > Bagridae > Tachysurus > Tachysurus fulvidraco. Next base: position 16,003,456 of record NC_062522.1, read on the forward strand.
GTAGCTCAGTGGTTAAGGTGTTCGACTACTGATTGGAAGGTTATGGGTTTGAATCCCAGGTCCACAAAGCTGACACTGCTGTGCCCCTGAGCAAGGCCTTTAACCCTCAATTTTCAGTTGTATAAATTGAAATAAAAATGTAAGTCACTCTGGATAAGGGTACTGTAAATGTAGACCATGTAAAATTTAAAATCAAGTTAAATCATTGCCTAATCACCACAGTCAACATGTCCTGCTCTAAAAAGATGATGATTTTGGATGTAATATCTCTGATAGTTCCATTTATCCTCTGCTTGTCAATCAACTTGCATGTGTTGTTGGGCATATGAACATAAATTATGCCGTTAGCATCAGTGCATGCAAATGGTGCCCAGTTCCTCTGAAAGTGTGCTGTGGTATCTGGTTTTAAGGTGTTGGCAGCAGCTCCTTCAAATCCTGTAAGGTGTGAGGTGGAGCCTTCATGGATTGTCCAGCACATCCAACAGATGCTTGATCGGATTGAGGTCCGAATATGTAGGCAAATTCAAGCAATTTTTGCATTGCGGCAGGGAGAATTATCCTCTGTAAGAGGCCACTGCCATTAGTGAATACTGCTGGTAGGTAATACATAACAAAATAACATCCACATGAATGCCAGGACCCAAAGATTTCCAGCAGAACATTTCCCAGAGTATTAAACCGCCTCTGCCAGCTTGCCTTCTTACCATAGTAGATCCTGGTGCCATCTCTTCCATCCACATGTAAAAGAAAACTTGATTTATCAGACCAGGCCACCTTCTTCCATTGCTCCATGGTCCAGTTCTGATTGTAGGTATAATATTGCAGATATTGTAGGTGGTGGACATGAGTCAGCATGGGTACTCTGACCGCTCTGCTGCTACACAACCACATACACAACAAGCTGTGATGTTCTGATATCTTTCTGTCATAGCCAGCTTTTCAGAAATTTGTGCTACACTAGCTCTTCTGAGGGATCAGTCCAGACTGCTAGCATGCATCACTGAGTCTAGATCACCCATGATTTTGTTTTCGTTGTCTTTCCTCAGAACGCTTTTGGTAGGTACTAACTCCACTGCATGCTGGGAACACCCAACAAGACCTGCTGTTTTGGAGATGCTCAGACCTAGTCATTACTCCATCACTGTTTGGCCCTTATCAGAGTTGCTAAGATTCACACACTTAACCTTTTTTCTGCATCAATCACATCAGCATTGGGAACTGACTGTCTATCTAATAATTCATCTAAGCCTTTTATTTTTTTTCCACCAGAATCAAAGCTGACTAAAATGGCCCCCAGGATTCACACCATCAAACAAGACATTTTACTGCCATAATATGCATTAAAATGGGTTTCTTCAGCCAAAATTTTTTTTGACAAGAAGAAAAGCATTTCCTCTATTTTAGGCTAAAGGTGTACAGGAGATTGACAGAATGTTACCCAATTTGCTGAACAGCTTTCATTATGTGTTGCTGATGCATTTGCAGGGACATTTTTGTAAACCATGTGCTTCAGTCATTACTCCTTGACAGATTGATGCTTTCTCATATTATTCACAAACACACTCACTGCAGATAGCGCAGCCATAGATAAGTGGATGTCTTCTATAGTATAGAAATTACCATCATGTAAATATGATCCATATGTCTTACCAAAAAAAAAAAAAAAGAATTGTTTAACAATATTCATTGTCAGATTCACTCTTTAAACTGGATTTTACATTAAAATCTGCCATTTAGGACTTTTCTTTATTTAAATATTCATTCGTATGATTAAACCAATGTTTTCCCAAGACTACTACTACTCAGGCAGCATCTGGTTTCACCTGTTTAATCAGTTAATCTTCACTTTTAGTAGACTAGGTGTAGCATCTGCTTGGTTGGACTGAAGCCCCGCGTCCACGCCGGTGTTTTCCCGGGTAAAGATCGGACGGCTCTGCTCTAAAGCGTTCATGTCCAGTGCACAAAATAAACAATAATGTAATTATTTTTCATTGCTTGTACAGTTCAGTTGCTTCAAATCTCAACAGTTGTTGTTATTTTACACCCCTGCCTACACCTCACACTTTCTGCCATTGTCTTGCAAAGTGCTGGATTCTGTTGAATTTCTCATCTCAGACACGTCTATTCCTGCAAAATCTGGCAAAATTGTAAGCGTGAACAACACATAAGTAATTTTAATAATCTGAACAGGCTGCCAAGAAAATCAACTTAAGCTCTTGCTCTGAAATGTAAATCTGATTGCTCAAAGCACTTCGGGTGGTCTAGCCACTTTTGACAAATGAAAACACTTCCTAAAAAGTGACTCACATGCTCCTAAAATTGATGCTTAAGAACATCATTAAAAATCATTATTCTTGATATTTATTCACCAAACAACTGAAAATACAGAACAATATCAGAAGCTAATGTTCTGAAATAATGATTCAGAACTGATTCTGTTTTGAATATTAACACACATAGATATCAGATTTCAGTTTGTCTGTGTAAAGGTGTAAATAGGGGATGTGGTAGCCTAGTGCTGGGCCCCTGAGCAAGGCCCTTAACCCTCAAGTGCATTTCAGAAATGAAATGAAATGGTCAGCTGTAAATAATCTGGAATATGTGAATTTCTATGTACATTTCTGTTCTTTATACAACTGGGTGACTGTCTGCTATTATAAGCTACATCCTTTGATTGGATTTGACTTCATTCATGTCAATTTGGATTAAATCATCTGCCATGTAATAAATGCAAATTATGTGTAAACATAGTGAGATGAAATGTCCACGTAGAAAATCCTAACTTTTTGTTACTTCTGCTAAACATTCTAGAGATAGCACCAGGGAGGGATCCTGAGAAAGGGTGGGATCCTGATGAGTTGATGGATCATGGACTCTGGAGATGAGTGCCAGAAAGTGGGCCCCTAGAGGAATGGTGTAGAGGGGGGACATGGCTCACCTCTGTCCAAGCTGTTCAACTGCTACACAACCTTATTTGCATTTAAATAGAGAGGCTCTGCGTGGAAAAGGAGCCAGGCCTTTAGAATTGGACTGTCTTTAGCCTTTGCTCTTATGCTGCACAGTGAGGGAAGAGCAAGCTTGGAGAGAGCTGCTTCCTGCTTGTCTGCATTCTCCATTTCAGCCTTGTCATATTCAGAGGCAGTGAAAAGACTGTATTATGTAATGGGTCAGGATTTGGCCAGGAGCACTGCCGGCCTCCCGCAGTCAGTGTTAGAACAGGCAGGGAGGCTCCCAGACGGCTCTTCTATCGTTTATTTATTTATTTATTTATTTATTTATTTTACTAGTAGCAATTTTCTTTGCTAATGGTAGGGGACTTGCACTCGTTCTGCATGCATGCAGCAAAGCGATTTTTATTGCATGTAACGTATTTCATCAAATATGGCTTTACTAGACATTTTGAAGTAACCTATGTAATCGTATTTACTGGCAGGATTACCGTATATTAGAGTGTAGGATCTTTTTCTTCTAAGCCTACACCAGGGATAAAGGCACATTGCAGTGTCTTAATCCGAAATAAACTACTCATGTCTGTGGCCCTATGGTGTAGATCACGTGGCGATGTCGCCTCTTTGAGCGACTGAGTTCTATTAGATTTGTCTGTTATTTATCCCCCATTGTTCTCCTCAGTTCTCTGCGGCAGGGAAGAGCAGGTCATCTGTGCTCTTGGCACTGTGCCTCGGTGCCGGCCATCCCTTTACCAACCAGAGCCACGACTGCATCGCACTGTCGCCTCAGTACCTCTCAGCTCCTAAGAGTATGCACGCTCTGTGTTTTAGGTTCACGTGCTTGGTTGGTTTTTAAAACGAATGTTAGTCCATTGTGTACATATAAAGCAACTATAGCATGTTTGTGTGATAGTGGAAATATATAGAGGATCTTAAACTGGCCTTTAGTTTATAAAGGAAAAAGGGTAAAAGAGATGGACCTGGAAGGACCTCATTAAAATTGTGCTATTTGCTTCAGGGCAATGGGAGGTCTGGTTTGTCTCGTTTGCTTTTCTTCCTTTCCTGAAGACCGTCAGAAAGCGAATTTGGAGCCAGACCAAATTGTGATGGAAAATGTGATGACAGAAGAGTTGCACGGGGACTGGCGATATGTTTTCAGCATATTGAAATGTTATTGCCTTTGTACAGAGTTGAAACGCGTCCTTTTCTCATGCGGTGTAATGCAAGGGTTTACAATTTAAATAGATTTTTACATGTAAACATTAAAAAGCTCTGGTCCTAGTCATGATTTAATTGCACTGCAGTATCACAGATGTCTGACTAAGGTTTTTTTGGGCTATAAGGTAGTTATTTAGCAGCAACAACGATGAAAAATACAAGAATCCTGGAATCCTGAACTCCATGAATGCACTTATTGTCTCATGTTTGGATCCTTTAACATGTTACGCCGTCTTTGAGCTACTGTTGCATCGGTCAGCTTTATGGTCTGGTCTTCAACAGCGGACATTTGAGGACATTGTCGGCAAGGAATAAGTGTTGGGTCTATGGTGAACTTGGAAATTGTCCTGACCTATTAGTTTCCAGGAACTCTCGGTTGCTTAATTCCACTCAAATACAAACTCTTGTAGAAAGGACATTATTTATATTTACATTATTTACTGTCCCATTATTACCCAAATGAGGATGGGTTCCCTTCTGAGCCCGCTTCCTCTCAAGGTTTCTTCTTCAGGTCATCTCAGGGAGTTTGTCCTTGACACCGGCTTGTTCATTCGGGAAAATTGTTAGGGATATATAGTAACTTAATTTTAAACGGGTTTAATGGTTAAAGGCTTTGCTCAAAGAGTACAGCAGTGGCAGACTGATGATCACAGGATATTGACTCAGAACCTTCTGACCAGTAATTCAACATCTGAAACACTAAGCTACCACTTCCCCCTGTTCCCTTTAACCAGTTGGGTTTTAACCAATGAGAAGTGTTAACAGTATGCACTTCTTGGGCAGTTTAAGTTCAGAATGTCAGGTGTTCATGCAACAGCACTGCAAAGTTGGGACCTTGAGCAAAGACCTTTGCTCCAAGGGCGGTGTAGCATAACTGACCATGTGGTCTGACCCCAACTTCCTAACAAACCGGGATATGAGAAGAAAAGAATTTCACTGTGTTGTGTGTGTGTGTGTGTGTGTGTGTGTGTGTGTGTGTGTGTGTGTGTGTGTGTGTGTGTGTGTATACTGTATTTATAAAGAGCTATTGTTAAAACAACTCTGATACTCTATTTGCATTAAAGAAACACAGAAACCTGACAAAAATAAAGACCACATATCACTCACAACATTTTAGTCTGATTTTAGCAGCAAGTTCAAATCAGTGTTCAGTCCCTCTAGGAGATTGTTTAGGATTATTGTGTCCAAAAATGATTGACTTTGCTGCAGCTTTTTTTTTTTTTTTTTTTTTTTGGAATGAATCTTGCAGAGATTTCTGTGCATTTTTGCAGGCAATTATTGAATTAGTGAAACTGCAAGCACATATTCTTCTTTTTAGAGAAGACACTCTCGTGAGTGTTAAGCAACTTTAGAGTGATATACAAACATAGAATACAAATGAGATAGGGATAAATATTAATTCGGTTTTAAACTAACATTAATCCCTAACGAGCAAGACTGAGGCAGTGCTGGTAAGGAAAAACTCCATGGGATGATATGAGGAAGAAATCTTGAGAAGGAACCGGGCTCAGAAAGGAACCCATTCTCATTTGGGTGACACTGGACAGTAAATAATGTAATGACGACACATGATGCCAAAAATTCTGTTTGATATTGTCTTGTTGAGCTGCTTCTGGTATTTGGGTCTAAAATCATTCTCATACATAAGAGTCTGGTCTTTTACGACTGAAAAGAGCATTGCCAAGATGTTTGTGAAGTGGACAGACTTTACTGGAAATACTTTGGTATATCATGAGGTGATACGATGGCACTACACATATAGATGTTTTTTTTTATGTCTACTCTCTTAAGCCAGACATCCAGCATTTCTAGATTTAGCATATTGGAAATTTGGGCTTGATGAACATTAGCCCCCTTGTTTGTTGTGCTATTTGAGATTATATTGTTTCTTCACAGGATTTACTTTAAACCAAACTCTGCTGACTTTTTAAAGATGTGATTTTACAGTCTATTGACTGTTCATTGCCTTTGGTGTTCAAAAGTGCATGAAAGTGTGCATGGCAAAACGTACAGAGAACCAATCAGACTGCAGCCTTAAACATTCGGAAGATTGCGGCCAAATACAAGTACAAAAGAAAGATCTAAACTTTAGATTAGCTGGTGATCATTTGGGTTGCTGGTAAAAAACATACATCCTGTATTGCAGTCTGAGTGTCTTTTACTGTTTATTTCACAGGAAGTGAATAATAATTTATGATTCTTCCAGTTCAGTGTGCATGGGTTAGCCATCCAGTCTGACTGTGTTAAGGTTATCACTTTTCTAACTTCTCATTTCCTGAATTTAGATCAAATTATTTTGTAGCCACCGTTTAGCGGTGTTCTTCATGCACCCTGAAACAAATACACTGCATTACAGAGAACCCTGGTGCTCGTATCTTACTGCGATAAAAGTGTGCTGGTGGAAATGTGTTGTTTTTGTCTAAATATCTATGTAACCCTGAGAAACTGGTGGTAGTGTGGGTGGTGTGGGAGGTGTGGGTCCATGCTGTCTCGTCCCATGGGCTTCTGAGCTGTTTATCCGTGCTTGTTAATAATCCTCGACTGTAGCGGTTTTGATACCAAATAATGATGTTTACGGATTTAGCCGGCGCTTTAAAGCCCGCATATAAACAATGGCTTTAATCCAGACATGTGCAGACTATGTTTAATGTCCTTCCAATACGGTTCTGTTTTGAATTATCGTAATGCGTGCATCTGGGAAAACACAACGGTTTTCAGAGGTACGTAAGCCAAATGCAGAGTGCTGTACGGGTTCCCCCCAAGACCTTTCCAGCTGCTAATTTGAAATCAGTTCAACAGGAATGTCATAGCAAGCCAAGTGACACAACAGGAAGAGTGATTTAAGCTTTAGGACTCATAATAGTGTAGACTAGTGTTTCAACAGAGAGAACCAACGACCGCACGGCATTGTTCCGTCTTTTATAACGTTCACAACAACTCTTGTGAACTCTCGAACGAGTATCACTGCAGGTTTAATCCGCTCCCATGAAGTGCTTAGATTTCAGAGAGAACTAAAGGTCATAGACGAAACAATAGTTTCTGCCATTTCTCGTCTGTTTGGTTGATGAATTGTTGAGAATTGAATGTCATTGAAATCTGAACTGTAATGTAACGTAAACACTTTGAAGCCTTTCACTGAAAAAGGATTGGTAGGGAAACAAAAGAAAGCATTCTTCTATTGCTAATCTAAAGCAGTGGTTACTTTTCAGCCGTGCTGATCAGACTTTAGACTTCCACTCAAGCCTACAGAATGTCAGCGTCAGCAGAGACTCTTACGGGCACTAATTTGAAACACAGTGACTGAAACAATGAACGTTGGAGCGTGTAGATGAGGAAGGCGTGTCGTCTCACCGTTACTGCAGCACCGAATTACATACTATTCACAGGAAGAGAGATCTAAATAAAGGAATAAAAGGATGTCATGCCACTTTTTTTCATGTAGGCTGAGTGATTTGAGACAATCATGCTTGCTCAGCTGGGAGAGCAGCATTTGCAGATGGAGAAGAAAAGAGTGCGAGACTGAAGTGGGCTGGTCGCTTTGTGGTTTGAGTGCAAGACTGCTGTGGCTCTCAGACACGATGTAGGCTACGAGCTTGTCTTCCTTTTCTTGTGTTTTCTTGTAGTCTTTTTGATAAAGTCTGGTTAATCTTTTGTGCCACATAAGAATGTGGAATTGTAGATTGTTTATAAAGTCTTACAGTTAGATTAGATGGTTTTACTTCCTTCATAATCACAGTGAATATTGTATTATTATTATTATTATTATTATTATTATTATTATTATTATTATTATTATTATTGTTATTATTACATTTTATTTGTATAGCAATTTTAACAGTGGATATTTTCACGAAGTAGCTTTATAGAGATATACACAAAATCTATAAATGTTGCTGTTGAGAATGCTAGTTAATGAATGAATAAATGAATTAATCTATTTATTTATTTATTTATTTATTTATTTATTTATTTATTTAGGTGACAGTGAGGCAATATATTTATTAATACAGTAAATGTTACATAAGTGAAACTACTGCTTTATAACTGAATACTCCCACTCTCAGTTTGTATTTTTTCATAATTTATTCATCCAAACCATTTTATTTGCAAAATGTACAAACTATTAAAGTTATGGCCCGGAGTCAGTAGTGTAGCTGCTGCTGCGACATTATCTGTTCGAAATCCAGTAAAATTGCTATCAATTTTACAGAAGATCATGACATTTTTTTATCCCCTTAAATCGCAAATTCAATGAAATCATTGACTTTCTGATTTTGAAAACGAAAAATGGAGGCCAGAATTGAAAAGCTGTTGCGATATATAATCTAAGCCATAAGTGTTTAGCTGGCTTGCATTCTTGTTGTATGTGTAGTAATGTATAAATTCTTATCAGTGTGGACAAATGGTTTGTAAGAGGATCAAAGAGAGAAATCTACTGTATATGTGATGTAACATCAGTGTGATCGTCTGCAGCACTCACCTCTCTACCACATACTCACAACAGCAGTTCACACCTCTGTCCCACAGTGTCAGTCAGTCTCATGATATTACTGGTGTGAATCACACAGTCATCTGGACGAGGAAGCAACTCGCCTAGACTATACAGTACTAATGTAAGACTTTCAGTATGACCTCCATCACTGAAAAACATCACAGATATATCTGCTCTGCTGGAGGTTATTCCCACTGCTCCGACCGCGCTATTCATTTTGCTAAAGAAGCTGCTGATAAATACACTTACTGAGAAGAGATATATTTAAATTCTGATGGCACGACAAGAAGACATTTAGTTTGTACCATGATGAGAATCAGTTTGACAGAAAAGATGACAGAATGAAACCAGGAGCAGAAAATTATTTCACCATGCTAAGAAGAAAAAAACGTATGATGCCTGACATATGATTGGATAAGAAATAAAAATCTAGATATTTCTTGAGACTCTAAAACAAACTGTGACATTTTACATCCTGAGGCATCACCCAGCACTTCACCATCTTCCAAAGGAGATTAGATTAAAACGTTTTGAATGAATTATCTGATTAGATGCCGCCATACAATCCAGTCATAAAAACCCTCTTTTTTTTACACAATCTTTTGGGCCCGAGCAACGATGGTGCGAAGCCCTATTGTTTTTGCTTGGGTTTAATATTTATTCATTCATTCGTTCGTTCGTTCGTTCGTTCGTTCGTTCGTTCGTTCGTTCGTTTATTTATTTATTTATTTATTTATTTATTTATTAGGGCCCGAGCACCGATGGTGCGAAGCCCTATTGTTTTTGCTTGGGTTTATTTATTTGTTTGTTTGTTTGTTTGTTTGTTTGTTTGTTTGCTTGTTTATTTTTGCACACATTGGCCAATTGGGGTCCCTTAACATGCTCGAAAACTCTTGAAATTTGGCACGCACGTCAGAGTTGGGCGACGCTAGGCTCGGGCAAAGGCTGGAATAGTGATAAAAGTGCTTGCAGCTATATTAGTGATAAATAGTGCTTGCAGCTGTATTTGTCTTTATTTTCTCTTAAACTGCAGCTTTTTGCCAGTGATTACAGTTTTAAAACATATTCACCAGCCACATGCTGTAATCCTTTAACCGTTTATCGTTAAAATTAAAAAGATTAATTGATAGTTTAATGTTGTAAAATGGCCACGATACAAGCTAATTCCTGTTATCACATATGTTAGAACAGCCATGACAGTTTGCTCAGCTGCTGCTTTTTTATAGTTTATAACTATAAAACTTTTATAGTGTATAACTTAGAACTTCTCTAGTTTATATAACTATTTATAGTCAGAGTTTAATTTATAGTTTAATGGTATAATGTTATAATTAATGTTGCAGAATGTCCAGGATTCAATCTAATTCCTGTTTCACTCTTGAAGTTAATAAGAAAAAGTGAGACCTGAAAAAACACAAATTTTTCGGATTCGGAAGACTTTCAGATGGTGGAAAAATGACCGACCATGTTTGAAAGAAATTTTACCCTAATAATTGCTCCATACCAACATGTTTTTAATCTGTTTATTATCAGCCTTATGAAGCTCATTAGCACTGCTAGTAAAACTGCATATATCAGTTTGTATAGATTATTCACAGCATATGTGCTATATTTTTTAGATTTCTTGTAACCTATGCGTATTTTCAGCCGCTCCGTCCCATGTTTCTCGATTTTCCTCAACATATTTGCATTAAAGTAAAGAAATCGACATCTTCATTCGTACAGTTTGGTCTGATACGCTACATATTTCTATCAGCCGCATAATGTCGTTTATTTTCTGACGAAAACACTAAAATAGACACTTAGTCTTTTTTAGTCAAGGTAAAAGTATCAGTTTAAAGATTAAGAAAATTTTCCAGAGACATTTTTGTTGAATAAATTAATCAATGACTTGTATAAATTAGAGAAACTAAGCGAAGCAGTGTGTTAGAGGCTTAGCTTTGGCTTGGCTGTTAGCTCACATTGTGCTACATTCTCTCCTCCTCCTTCCTGCACTTGGGGCAGTGAGAGAAGACTAATCCTCATGAATTATTGATGAAACTATTAGGATATTTTTCCCCAGTCACTGGTAATGTGTGTTGTAGTGAGATAGTGCTAAGCTTTGGAAATATGCTGTTTTGTAGGTTCGCTGATTTTACAATCTTTGTAGACTATCTCAACTTTCAGATTCTCGTAAGTTACAGTATACAAGTGAATGATGGCTGTTTTGAATGGACATGGACATGGACATGGACAGAAGTAAATCCAAAACCACTCTGTTCACCATGACCTCACAGGTGAGAAGAGAGTTAAGGAGGCTTAAAAGGAAAACGGGAGTCTTTTTAAAAGCGCCCTGTTTTTAACGTCATCTGTTTAACATATTGCTAACACTACAGTTGTCTAACATATAAGAAAACCTTTTGTGATGATCTGGGGCCTAAACCTACACAGGGTTAGAGCTCTAATCAGAAAATAAAATAAACAGACAGAAAACCCTTACAGTGTTTACGTGTTAAAACAATATAATACTCTTGGGAGTTTGCTTAAATGTTTTGGGAAAGTCTGTGATATAGATAGATATTTGGCTTAGCCTTGGCTTACACTGCATTAAGACATTCGTAGACTACCTACTACTGTACCTACAGTCTGGTTAAAATGGGCATGGACTACTTTCACATGGAATAGGGCGAGAATGATATTCTGTGAATTCCTCTCGTGTCTGTAATCGAGTCCAGGCCACTTTGTTGGAAGAGAAGCTCAGATAATGGTTTATCACACCATGACACTGCAGTTAGTCGGCCTTTCCAGCTGCGCCGCAGACACCGTAGCATGCTGCAGAGAATTGTTCTGTCACTTGTCTTGTTTTCTGTCCACATCAGACTGATGGTTATGCTGCCTTCAGAAATACTTTGACAATTCTGTAATGACAGGTAAAGGAAGGAAGGAAGAAACGTACCCGACTCTGACAGAGTAATGAGAAGCAACTCCGGCTCTGTTGCAGTGAGACAAAATAGCTGGGGGTGGACTTCAGATGCAATAACACATCACCACCTCCGTTTTCCATTCATGATGTACGGGTGGAGTCGACGTAATCATACCATCATCCTTCTTGGAGAGCAGATTAATGATATCAGGAACTGGGAGGACAAGACAGACCTGTTCACTCAGACCTGCTGGAAACTGTTGTAGCTCCATGCCAGTTCACACTTAATGGCTGTGCTGTGCTTTGCAGTTGTACACTGGTGCAGGAATATGGGTGATGAAGAGGACATGTTTAACACCTTGAACACTACAAAGTCCTCGACAACTCCGCTCATCCACTACACAGTGTACAGCTCAGCAGTATTATCACTGGTTTATTATTCGAGTGTATTAGAATTAGTGAGTCAGTGAATACTGAAATCTGACTTTCACACTGCACGTTTAATACCGGAATATATAAGTTGTGAATACATGAGGCCATCCTTAAAAATATTTCATATATAGTTTCAATGTAAAAAAAAAATATATACAATTTTGGTGATGGTGATTACGTAGGTATGACTTTAAACAAATTAGCATATCGTGACATCACTGACTGAGTCTTCAACCCGTGCCTTCGGGCGCATCATTGCAAGCCTCATTTTGATGCTGGGCACAGGTTTTCCAGAACTTCTTGCCAAGTTAAAGCGGTGTGGAGCTGTTTTAATGAATTTTTTAGCTGTATTATGGTGCTCGAACCTGTATGACTTTGAACAGTGACTGCAAACATTTTGTTTACTGCAGCCGCAGCCATCATTACCAAGCACGAACCGTTGACTCTGACATTGAATGAGAGTATGAGACGAAGCGAACGCATATAGTGTAAACATAGATGACATCACGAGTTTTTATTTAAAAGAAAGAACGTAGCCTTCGTTTGTATGTAGGCCTAGGCAATATATATTTACAATACTTACTAAAATATAATTAATATTATTTTATTGCTTTTGTATTAGTTGTTTGAAGAGTCGGTCTTAACGCAAATTTACAACCGGCAAGTCGGTCGGACTTAAAGCAAAAAAAAAAAATAATAATTTTTTTGTGGTCCTAAATTGGCAGGGTCAGTCGGGTTACGGCAAACAAGAATATTTTTAAGGATGGGCTGAGTTGGAATATATCAGTCGGATATAGTCAGTTGGAGTTATCAGTGAAAAATACTTCTTCTACCACCGGATATCTAATACTAACCAGTTGAATGGGAAGATGTTCCACTTGGGGGATGCTCCCTTTGTTTCCTCACACCTTGGGGTTAGAGGGTTGATTGATTCCAACCACCAACCCTGTGTTCATGGAGTTTGCGTGTTCTCCCTGTTTTTTTCTGAGCTTCCTCCGGGGTACTTTGGTTTCTTCCGCCGGTCCAATAACATGCAAACTGTAAGGTGACTAGCATTTCTAATATTGTCTGTAGTGTGTGAATATTTGTGCGATTGGGCATTGGGTTGGTTTAGCACACTGTCTAGGTGTCCCGTGCCTTGAGAACCCCTGGGAGATTACTTTGTGCATATACAATATTTGCAGTATATTTTTTGTATATTTGTAACTTACTGTTATAATAACTTCCACTCTTCTGGGAAGGCTTTTTACTAGAATTTAGGCTTTAAACCTGATTTTTTTAAACTAACATCAATGTCAAAAATGTACCAGTGAGGTCACTAAACCGTCTTTACAGATTTGTACATGTATTTATATTTCACTAATTTGGTAGACACCCTCATCCAGAGAACCTAACATTTTATCTTTGGATACAGTCGAGGATTAAGGGCACTGATCAGGGGTCCAGCAATGGCAGCTTGGTGGACCTGGGATTTAAACTCACAACCTTCCAGATGATATTCCAACACATTAACCACTAGGCTCGCACATCCCCACTGTGTAGAATTGCATTGTCATGCTGGAGCAGGTCTGTGCTCCTTAGTTCCAGTGAAGGGAAATGTCCCGCTACAGAATACAAAGACATTTTATACAGTTGTGTGCTTCCAACTTTGTGGCAACATTTCAAGGTCGAACCAAATATGTGTGATGTGATGATCAGGTGTTCATATAATATTGGCCATGTAGTGTAGTAACATATGTTCAGTATATTCGTTAGGGACCATGCCCCGGAGACTATGAATTAAATAAGCTGGTGTTGGTTATGGTTTGTGTTTACTTGTCTCAGGTCTGCTGCATGCATGCACAGACACAGTAATACCTGTGTTTAACATTTATATTCCCATAATGTTTCTTTAATTCTGATGGTACTGGAGATAACGGCAGCTGATAATTATATCCACAGTGTTGCAAACACAAAGGCATGGCTTTACTATTTAGGCTTATTACGTAGTGCGCATTATGCTGTTTGGGATGCGGGCTTGAATTCTTTATGTGTGCTTATCGACTCACCGCTCACTGCTGAAGAAATGTTCATTTCCAGGTAGGTTTCGAGAGCAACAGATGACACTCCTTAAATGGAGGATCTTTAATATAACTGACTACTCAACCTGTTTGTTTGTTTTTATATATTTTTTATATGTACACATTTATTGACTTTGCCACTACATAGTTTGATACACGCAGATTTAGAGACCATATCACATCGCTGCTGTGTTTGTGGTTGAGAACGCCTCGCTGTCCGCACATCATTCTCTCACTTCTTTACTCGCAGTTTTCCTCAGAGAACACAGCCTGTGTTGCCGTAGAGACAGCGCAGTCTGTGTGGAGACAACGGTGACTGATGGTTTGCTTCCAAACGGGCGTGGCTCTTGTTCCCTGATGGGGGTCATGTAACACACAAACAGATATGCTCATGATGGTCTGGTCGCAGAGGAGGAGAAAAATCAATGCAGCAGACAAAAGGATGGAAATAATGCGCTGCTGAGTGTGTGCGCTTGTGTTCGTGTGTATTGGGTGGTGAGTTAGAGTAAGGGTATGTGCTATTATTTTAAGCAAAGTTCACTAGCTGCTCACACTGGTCTTACACTTGACTTCTGAAAAATCAAGTGTGTGTGTGTGTGTGTGTGAGTGAGTGTGTGTGTGTTTGTGTGTGTGTGTGTGTGTGTGTGTGAGTGTGTGCTATTAAGCTCAGTTAAACACTAGAGCAGACTAGATTACTGCAGTCAGCTTTTCTATTCTTACACACATTAAACACTACTGGGGTAGTGTGAGACACGGATAGATAGAGATGGGAGAGAGAGAGAGAGAGAGAGAGAGAGAGAGAGAGAGAGAGAGAGAGAGAGAGAGAGAGAGAGAGAGAGAGAGATGCTACAGAGTTGTCAAAGCCTGACCACAGTCAACTGCACTTAGATAAATCAATAAAATGTGCTGCCTCAGCTTCTCTCTCATCTTACAGAAGCGAGTGCTTGTCATGCCTCTTTATTTCATTTGAATACTTTGAGCTTTCAAGTTTCCGTTCAGCTCTCATTGCAGTAAAGATAACCGAGCATCCCTTTTATCTGTCTCTGCTGCCAGTTCATATCGGCCATTCTTCTAATTATCTCAGTAACTCTCCAGTGCTTTTATTTCAGTGTAATAGTTCCATTTACTTCCAACAAGCTTTAGTTTGGCTCTGAGAGAAATGACAAAACTAGATAGTGACTCAGAAGGAGCCAGCTGGTGAGTGACGACTTGCTGTTTGTGTCCTAATGCGTTCATCTCCAAACCTCCAGCTTGTCTCAATAAGGCTCTGGAGCTTAAGGGGTCGATGCTACATTTAACAGCGGTGGTTAATGGCTCATAGAGACGATACTCAGGGCTTTAAGAGTTTTTCATAACTATTTCTGTCTATACCTAGCTTACTAGAACAGTTAGTTACCCCAAACCCAAGTGTTTGTTCATTGTCATCTAATATTGGGAGACATTCTTTTCAACCACTAAATTCTGTGTAACAGAGTTAAAAAAGACCTGACTAAGTTTATATCAAACTACATCAGACAGGACATAAAATAAATCATTTGTTTATATCCTCCGGCAGAACGAAACGCCAGTGTACCGGTAAAAAGAGTTAAAAGTCCATTTATATCATTTACTAAAGCAGCAAATAGATCATATAATATAGAACTCTAATGTAGAATTTATGCTTAAATCAGGCCTTAGTGCTGAAATGTGTCTTAAAATATCAGTGCACGGAAGCACCGTTTTATTCTATGACCTCTGTACTAATATGTCAGTGCAACAATATTTTACATTTTCAACATCACATTTTCTGCAGTCATTAAAAAATTCATTAATGAAAGAAACAAACGTTCCTTTTTAGACAGAAACATAATGAGCCCTGCTGAGTTTTTTTGTCTCTCTTATTACCTAAAATACAAAAGGTCCCATCAACTTTTGACTTGGTTAGACAGTTTTTAGATGGGTAATTGCAATAGCTACAATCGTTAGAATTAGCGCTTAGCCATTTTTTAGTTTAATTAACCATACACAATGGCAAGAATGCTTGCACAGAGGAAGTTGAGCAAGACCCTTAAACCTTTCTGCTCTGTGGGTTCGTATCACGTCTGATCCTGAGCTCTGACCCAAACTACCTAACAATCTGGCATATGAAAAGAAAAGATCTTATGGCTGTAACGTACATTATAAACGCTTCCTCTAATTCCACTTTATGCTTTATGGTGAACATCAGAAGAGACACTTGCCCTGAATTTCACATTAAAGTTTATATTGAACACATATTATAAAATACAACAACTTTTTTATTACCCATTATTTTAAAGGTGCAGACACCACATTGTTCCTTCATAATCATCCTGATAGATCCCAAGCAAATCTATTGTCAAATATTAGCAATTATCTAAAGCTTACCAGCTATTGTTTTAGAAGATGAAGCATTGGAATGATGTGGTTGTTCTTTTCTCCTTTGCCTGTTAGTATCTTCTTGATAGCAAAGTTAGAACTTATAATTCATCGGTTCTAATGAGCTAATATATATCTTAAGCATTAGACACGTGAATCCTGTCATTTTTTATCACTATGCATCTTCTGACCATTCTCACCTATGTTTTGGTGACACACTGTATCCGGGCTGCTCTGACAGTTGCATTTGTTATATGAACCTGAGTGCTGTGGCAGTTCTTCAGTAACTAATGGCCATAATGGAGCAAACACGGAGCACCCTGAGTGTATTTTCTCCATAATGGAAGTTTCTGTTTCGCTGCAGCGTCACTGAGAAATTAGGTTATGGAATAGTGATATCACATGACTGCCAGTCAGCACTGGGGACAGTGAGGAACTGATGCCACTTAAAGGATCTTATGACATTTTCTGCAACACTGTTATTTGTAAAGAGAAACACAGATTTACCAAGCATGTAAACATGAATCTGTACTGTAGCTGTAAGATTTTTTGATCGTTTAAGATTTCTGCTTTTATTCTGGGGTAGAGTCATTAGTCTTTTTGCCTCATTTTAAATGTGTATGGATCTGAAACATTGCACCTACTCTATTCTCACTTCCTCTTGCCCGTGGTTTAGAAGGTTGACTAATAGATACACCAGGCCTCGAATTTTTGAACTTAATGAGCAAGCGGTAATGGAGCCTGTGGGGGTTGAACACATTGGGTTTAAGATTAATTGTCTGCAGTGTGCACCGGGTAGTAGCCTTCTGTCCAAACACTGCAAAGCTGCTGCAGTGATGCAGGTACTTGCTTGAGAAAGGAAGAGGGGGGTGGGGGGTGGAGAGGAAGAGGGAGGGAGAGAGAGAGGGAGAGAGAGGGAGAGAGAGAGATGACTGTAATAGTGGTGAGGTTAAGACAGAAAGAGTTTCTTTGACAAAATGATGAGTAATGATGAATAATCTTGTCACTCAGTTGCAGGACACTTTCACCTAGGCCATGAGCTTGTTATTCTATTTATCTCTTTCTTGTTTGAATGTGTGTGTGTGTGTGTGTGTGTGTGTGTGTGTGTGTGTGTGTGTGTGTGTGTGTGTGTGTGTGCTGCTGTGATGGATGTATTCCTGCCTCACTGTACCCAGGATAAGCTCTGGGTCCAACCATGAGCCCAGCTATAAGAGTTAACTGAGAAAGGGTTTGTCCATTAGAAAGAACATTTTTTTTTTCTAAGAATGCTTTTTAACCCAAACCTAGACAATCCAAACATTCATGCAGTCATGTCTTCATGTTCAGTTTTATGACTTCATTGCGCTACACAACACAGTGTAAGGTGTTGGACAACTGATTAGAAGATTGTGAGTTCAAACGCCTGGTCTGCTAAGCTGGCACATCTGGGCCCCTGAACAAGGCCCCTAATAGATGTATGTTGCTCTGTAAATGGGCATCTCTTAAATGTTGTAAGATTATTTACACTGACCATATTTAGACAGAAGATTCGGTCGATTAAAAAAAGCACACATTTTACAGCATACATAATTGCTGTAGTTTAAAAAAAACTGCTTCAGTGAATGAAAGCAGCCTGCTGTTTTTTATTAGTTTCTGACTGCTTCCATTATGTACACTGTACTGAGCACAGGTTATATACTGGATATTCATACATCTTCAGTTCTGATCTGGAGTCTTTTCCAGGAACACTAGGAGTGAGATGGGACTCCATGCCGACTTGGGAGGTAGGAGGAGAACCAGAGACTCCAGAGGAAGCCCACACAGATATTGGGAAAGCATGTGAGACTCCACACGGAGAGTAACTCGAGCTCAGGGATGACGCTTTGTCCCACATGTGATGCAGCGCTACTCGTAATGCTAAATGTTAATGAAAATATATCTCAGCAAGTGAAAAAATCGATTACTTTTTTATAAAGTCTTCACCGTTTTAGGCTTCGATCCACCAAGCTGACTGTTTGCTGTCAGATTCTGTAGTCATCTGGAGTTTGATCATCTGGCACTAATTGGTCTTTACAAACACACATCAAACATCTGAAGATGCAGAATTGGAGTCATAGTATGACAGGAGAAATCATCAGGCCAATTATTCTTTCACAAACTCAGATTAGCAAATGTTAAGTGCTTTCACTCTGTATTTACAAAATTCATTCATTCATTGGTCAGAAATATGTAGAAGGAAAAACAGATTTTTTTTCTAGGTAAGAAATCGCATATCCAATCCATCAGGCTTCTCAACAAACAGAACTGAACTATATCGGACACTCACGCATGCACGCACGCACGCACGCACACACACACGCACGCACGCACACACACACACACACACGCACGCACGCACGCACACACACACACACACACACTCTTCTATACACCTTATCAAACTGCTGCTACTACGTACATTTGAATATGTTTACATTGATCTAGTAGCACGATATACTTTATAATATACATAACACACACTGGTCAGTGCTATTTTGTGTATTTGTCTTGTAGTGTTTTATATTGTCTGCCTGCACTGTCTTTTGTCCCGCACTGTTGCACTAGGTTGCACACGTCACACTTTATGTGGCTAGGAATTAAGTCCTTAGCTCTGTGTTGTTTTAAGTAGCTTTATGTCATGTCATGTAGCACCACGGTCCTGGAGAAACATTGTTTCGTTTCAACCCCAAATGCACGTCATGTTTGATTCACATTTTTCCACTGGCATTTGGGTCATTGGTGAAAGCAACCTTAGATAGGCTTTTGTACATAAGATTCTTTTTTTTTTCCTTTTGATTTTGTGAGTAATTTCCTTTCAGCCAGAACAGAATGTACATGTGTGCCAGCCGTCAGCTGTCATCGCTGTGATGTGTTTGAGTGTGATATTTATGTTGAAAACAGAAGACAACAGAAGGCTTTGGTGGCTGTAATTTCTTGAATGCATGTGTCTGTTATTTCATTTTATTTACTGTTGGATTTTGTTGTTGGGTTGTCGATGGGTGCTGCATCTTTGCAGTAGTTTTGGGTATCAGTGAGATGCAAACAGAAGATAATGAATTGTTAAACAATGCCTCTCTTTGCATAAGACTAGTTGTAAGAAAGAAGGGGCATTTCTCTACATGGTTATGTGCCCGGTTGTTAGTTATACACAATTTTTTTTTTCTTACAGTGAAAATGGCAGATGTAAACACCATCTAAATCAATGAGTCGAACTGTAAACCCGAGAGATGAAATAAATGAAAGAAGTACAACGCATTGTATTGTATGTCTTTCCTTCCTCTGTGAACCATTATGCCGAACGAAGCGAAACCCTGATACGAGATAAGATCTCAGTCTCAGGTGAGATGTACACACACGATGGCCACCATGAATTCTTCCTGCACAATAGACTTGGATGTACACTTTATCTCTGTCTTTCTTATCGCTCCTTATCTTTCCGCCAACTTTATTTCCTGGTCTCTCTTCATTCTCTCCACACCATGCCGATCATTTTTACACGTGAGGTCACGTGACTTCACTTCTTTTACATTTGTTTTTTTTTCTATGCAGTCACATTGATCCCATGTCCGGACGTCGATGAGACGTCATGTCATAGACGTATTCACAGCAGGAGGCAAGGAAGCTGTGTAGAATATGCTCTGTTGTCTCGAGGTTAACGTAGAGCACTTCCTTATCTCCGTCGATCCTATCTGAATTTAGATAAACACTAATGAGCTTGCAATAGTCCTGGGAATTGATTAATCATAGGAGCAGGAGCACTACTCCTGTTTATTGATTGATAGAGGAAATAATTGAGAAATTACCATCTCATTTCAATCCTTGTTCCAAAAGTGTGCAGGAAAAAAATTAAATAAATAAAAAAAGAGTGACCTTGTCCAGCGCTGCCATCTGGGAGCCTATCATCCTACCAGTGTGATTAGTCTGCAGTTTGATCATTTTACATTCCCTTCTGCTTTTATTCTGCATTCATTAAACATGCTCTTTTTGTCGCGTGTACAGGTTCATTATCGTGTAGGACACTTTGAGGCCACTGATACAAAGTAAGCCTCAGATCACATATGACCAGCTATCAACATCTTAGATGCAAAGTAGTAGTGATAAAAGATAACTTTAGTGTCTCTCTGTCTGTACTGTAAAATATAGACTGACACACAGTTTTATAATGAATCAAACTGCAATAAAATGCATAATAACTTTACATACACTGATGTTTCTATTGCTGTTGTTGTATGAAGTCTTTAAACCAAATCTGAGAGCAGATACAGGCCTGAAGCGACAGATGGGTGTCGGTTGTCAGGGTGGATTTGGCGTAATTTCCTAGTCTAATTCACTCATGTATTTTAAACTGTGAACTCTGACTCAGGCAACATGTGAACTTCAGAGCCGGCCAAATGAAAGCAATGATGCATCAATGAATATGTTTATTTCTTTACTTAAGACTTTAGGACTAAACTATTAACTTTATCAAATATGTACAACAGAAATTGTATTAAACACGCTTCCATCGCATCTCTGATGTTTAGTTATTATCTCATATGTTGGTCACAGTAGCTGGCAAAAGGCTGGCAGTATTCACTCAGCCTATACACTATAATCGATCTGCATATTTGATTTGAAGCAGGTTTTCAGGTACTCAGTGCTAAGAGTAATCCCACTAGTGCATGGGTTTGAGTCCCTGCCTAGGAATCGAGCCTGGGCTATTGAAGCGAGAGCACAGGATCCTGTATATATATATATATATATATATATATATATATATATATATATATATATATATATATATATATATATATACATACACACACACACACACACACACAAAATTATATGACAGTATAAATTACTACGTACTACGGCGGCATTTGTTCCATTTAAAGATGTCATTCCTGTTAATAATAATCATAAGAAATTGAGCAGAATACAGTGCTACTAAACCCCGAAATGTGGTTAAACACACTTCAGGACATGCAGCAAAGCAGAAAGCATTAATATCTGATCTCAACTCTAAAATCCCTTCCTCCACTTCATCTGCTCAAAGCAGTATGATTAGATCATTGTTCTCAGGGGACCATTGACCGCTGTCTAGACACATCATCTCCTTCCAGAAAAGGTAAAAGACCTCTAGAGAGTTGGTGTAGAACAGGCAGGTGAAGAAAGGCATCTGAGGTTACACTGGGATGGAAATCACCACGTATCAGCTTAAGGATGCAAAATGAGAGCTTAGAATTTACTTTTTTCTTATTTTTCGGTGCGGAGAAAAAAATGGAAGGAAAAATTATGTCAAAATAATCACTGAACACAAAGAATGAATTAACATGTGCAACATTGCGTTCTGATTTATAAGAGATAAACAATCACATTTCTCCATTAGGACTTCCTAAAACTTTTGGAGTTTAAATGGAGATCATGATTTTTTTTATGTGACTGTCAACCCTTGCAAATTTTTTATGGAATATTTATAGACATTAAAAATTTTATTCATGTCTCGTTTTTTACCATAATGGACAGGGTAAATTTGGACGTTTTTATTGTGTTAGTGTAGCAGGTCAGGTCAAGTGATCCCACGTGAGGTCACAACCAGGACACCTGACCATCACTTCTATGTGTACTTATTGAACATCTCAACTTAGCTGTTTTTATAACCTCCACTCTTCTGAAAAAGATTTCCACCAGATTCTGGAGCATTTGTGTTCATTCAGCCACAAGAGCATTACTGAAGTCAGTACAGATTTTGGGTGAAGAATGCGGTTATTATTCCAGTTCATTCCAAAGATGTTCAGTGGAGTTGAGTCCGTCATCACTCATCCACTTCAGCCTTAATAACTCATATTGTTATGGATCTCACTTTGTCATGCTGGAACGGATCCGGGAAGGAAAAGTTTCTACAGCATACTGTAGAAAATTTAGAAGACATTCTATACACTTGTGTGCTTCCAACTTTGTAGCATCAGTTTGGAGAAAAACAACATAGAGGTGTGAAAGACAGATGTCAAGAAATGTCAAGAAATCTGCATAAAATACCAGTTGTTCTAGCTCCTTATGAACCCGAACCCATCATCTTCTGTGCTGCTGCTGGTCCCCGGTTCTGCTAATGGCTGTGATGAATAATCTTGTTTAGACTTTACAAAACAAAACTCATGAGCAAAAGATATGTGGCATGGACGAGCATTCTAAAGGCTTCTTAGCTGCCAAAGAGCGCACTGGAGTGATACAGTATGCAGGACACGTTGTGGATCTGAATGATGCTGTCTGCACCCCTATATCTCTGAACTGCGTCTGCTAACAAAAGGGCGTCGATCAGAATTTCTGCGGGAGGTACACATGGTATAATTGCAGCTTTGCTTAATCACACCACAGTATGAGGTGGAAATTCCCTAAATTAAAGGTTAAGCTTATGGACTATGTCTAATTAAACACGCTTTTATGTATTTTTGGCCTTTTGGCTCCACCTTCTTCCGTTGCACTATATACAGGAGTCATGTCTTATTCATAAGCATATATATGCCAAGAGAACAGGGAATCCTTTCATTAGAATTAGATGAAGTCTGTTTTGTAATATAAAAGAGTTTATTATATTATGAATTTCTCATATAGTAGTGGCTCAAGCAGTTAAGGCTCTGGGTGGTTGATTGGAGGATCAGAATTCAACTCCAGCACCATCAAGCTGCCACTATTGGGCCCTTGAGCAAGGCCCTTAACCCTCTCTGCTGTAGAAGTGCTGTATCATGGCTGACCCTGCGCTGTGACCCCAACTTCCAAATTTCGGGATATGCGAAGAAGGAATTTCACTGTGCTGTATTGTATACATGACAAAATAAAGGCTTCTGTTATGTTTTTGATTTCAGTTATTTCCTTTCTGTTCATCGCCTGTAGTACTTAACAATACTGTTAGAGTGTAATATAATACAACTTTTTTGTAGTTCTGTGTCTAAAGCATTTGTGTATTTGTGGATTCTGAAACTCACAGTACTCTATCTTTTTTTTTTTCTTTTTCTAAAAAAAACTAGAACCGCTATGAGTTCCAGGCACGAAATGGAGTGACTGTAGTGTGCATAGGATCCTCTGTGCTGAATAACTCTCTGATTGCTCATGCACATGCTCTCTGCAAGACATTCAGGGCTCACTTACAACGTGACCTAATTTTCTGCAACCCGCCCGCGAGTTCTCGTGCTGCTGGCGGTTTTGAAGTCGTCTCTTTATAAGAGCATTTTCAAAGTCCTGCCTGCCATTCATGCGAAACTATGTCAGACGGTTCAGGGGCGTTCCTCTTGGCTCTATTGTTTTGTCATTACATAGAACAGTGAAAGAAATGGTGAGCTAAAGAGTAAAAAAAAAAAAAAATAGATGAAACGTACAAGAAGTTTTGGAATGTGGAATAGAATGACATCTCCAGAGCTGGAAAGGATTCGGGCTTTTTTTTATGTGTGGTATCTGAAAAGGGGCCAAATGTGTGTACGTTCCAAAGGCTTTAGCTCTGTGCATCTAAAGGAATGGGCTAGGTTTCAGTGGTTAACCTAAGATTGAGGAGTGCTACATAAGCAATGGCTAGCCAGCACAAAGAAATAAAAAACACTCTTCTCTCTCAGCTTTAAGGTCGTTTTTACCTTTGAACAAAATTTCTAGTCCCCCCTCATCACAGATAGCACTCTTTAGTGTAGTGTTTGCTGGTTTGAAAAGTCCAGTTGTATGAAGTTTGTGAGCTTTTTTGTATTTGCCTGGACTTTTTTGCTTTAACGTGTTCTTTTCTTCATCTTTCTTCAAGTCATAATAATAGACAGACAATCTTTCTACAGTTGTCCTTTGTTTCATGTTTTTTTGCCAATGTATTAATTAATCATTTACAGTGCAGGATAAAGATAAACAAAAATGCTAAAGAATGTCTAAAGTTTGAACAACATCCTCTTGGATAATGTTCTGTGAACGGATTGAGGTCGAATATTTTTGCTCAGTTTTGGAAATACTAGTACACACCAACGCTAAAATTTCAACCAAGCTGAAAATCATTTTATCAGGCGAAATGTGTTTCTCGTGGACCTATGAGAATATGACAGTAAAGGTTGACCGGTTTGAAGAATTCTGAAGGCAG
Source organism: Tachysurus fulvidraco (assembly GCF_022655615.1). NCBI lineage: Eukaryota > Metazoa > Chordata > Actinopteri > Siluriformes > Bagridae > Tachysurus > Tachysurus fulvidraco. The sequence goes on from NC_062522.1 coordinate 16,027,988, forward strand.
GAAGATCTTCATGACCTTCATTCTGAGCAGAGAGTCTCAGTAAAGGTAGTGTACGAGCGCACTTTCTAATCTCATACGCTTCGTGTGAGTTCCTTAGGGAAGAGTTGAATGTCAATCACACATGCAGCCAGTTGAGGAAGAGGATGTACAGTGATGTGCTGTACAGCACAACAGAATAAGTACCTTGCTGTAGCTGACTTTTTGGTTTTAACCTTCCCGGGTCAGTGTGGTGGTGCAGCAGGTAGTGTATATGTGTGGAGATGTGTATATTCTCTGTGTCCCTGACGTGGGCTTCCTCCTGTTCCTCTAAAGTATCCTTCCACTCTCAGCAGTGACTATACAGTAGCTACTCTAAATGTGTATAAATAGTGTCTTACTATGACATCCGAGGTCCTGCCTCAGCCCAGTGGATAGGCTCCAGCTCCACCATGACCCTGATTAGGACAAAGCAGTTTCTAAAGATGAATGAATAAAGAAATTTCTTTCACAATATGCTCTAAAGGACGGCCTCATTTATCTTGCTTGGTGCATCTAACTCATTTTGCCCTGGCCTTAGAAGTAGAAGAATGAAAAGCTGTTGTGCTTCTTGAAGCTGGATTACAAAGCCACTTTAAAACGAGTCACGAAAGAATGCATTCTTTGACAGCAGCTACAAGGACACGACTCACTGTAATAGAATGTCCCGATGTTAGCTTTCCCTGTGGCCTTGTTATTCTTGAATAATAAAACAGAGCTGCACATTATAGCTTTATTGAATGTTGGTCATCGAGGCGTAACTGTATTGTACTGTTTGTTTGCGGGCATCATGGCAAGTCTCTGTCTACTGTGATTAGGGTTTCTGTATGTAGGCGGCTTGATACATTTATAACATAGGAAATAAATAAATAAATTAATAAATAAATAACACATTACAGGCTAATATTTATTTGTGAGGCATCTGGGGCAGTGCTTAATCAGCCTAAAGGACAATTATACATAATGAATTAGGAACTCTGCTCATTTTGTTGTGACAAGCTGTAGCAACAAAATAGCTTCAAACTATGAATAAAAAAAAAGTCACACACCAATAACTAACGTTTAATTTGTTTTGCCTGTATAAAAGCTTTATAACGGTAAGCTTTATATCTTCTATAGTATACTATCTAGTATAACAGCAGGAGTATACAGTACGATTGGGGGAAATCTCTCGCTAGCACGGATGCCTCGTTCATACATTTATCTTAAACGTAGCTTCTATAAAATATTCAACTGAAAGAGAAATATTGTTTCGATTCATAATTCGAAATCGGTATTCAACAGCAAGCACTCCACTGACTTCTCTACCTCCGACCTACAGACATGCAGAAAACCAATGATAAGTAAAGCTCAGAAATGTACAAAGTGTCGAGCTGTTTAATTTCAAAAATGTGCAACAATTCCAGCTGTATTACACTACTGAGATTGTTGGCTGGGTTTGAGTTTAAAACCTAGTGTATTGACCCAAGCTGAAGAAACAGCTGCTTCTTCTCTGTTTTATTCTTTCTTATATATCCGTACTGCCATACTAATGACTGTTTGTGATAATCACATGACTGTGGACTTGGAAGAAAATGAAAGAAAAAGGTTGAACCTTCAAGCATTTTTAATAGAAATCATTAGTGATGCCTAAGTGTAGTGTAGCGGCTCTCAGCTGATGAAGCAAAAACAAAAAGCACCATCAGCACCTGATCACAATGAATTGTTATCAAGTAATAGTCAGTGTTCCTTCAGCCAATACTCAATGGATTGAAAAATACCACCTGCTGGGGAGCTGCTGCCAGATGACATTGTTCTTAGCAAGAACCGCCATGAACGCTGTACATTTGAAGCTTCTTATCCGGGTTTAAGATATATATATATATGTAGTATAAGTTTAAATATATTACAAAATATATCAGGATTGTGTATCAATGAACCCTACGTGTGGGAATTTCAAGCCATTGAAGAAGACGGTCAAGCTGCTGATCCCACCGTAGCTGTGTAGACACGATGCTGCTTGTAATTCACATTCAAAACTGGCCATATATAAGATTTTTATACATAGCACCAGGTTGGATAAATGAAATCACTATTAACTTCCAGTGTGATGCCCGGTCTCATGTTTTGGTTGCCTGGAAACTGACTGACTTAAAATTCACAGCTAACATACTTTCAGGAAGTTACTTCATGAAATACAGCCAAAGAGAAACAAATGAGATTAAGAATGCTTCATGATGGGATGAGTGTCACGTTCTTTATCGTTTCCTGATGTAGTTTTGGTGTTTGTGACCTTGGTAATAGTGAGCTGTGCTGTTCTCCCATCAAACAAGCGATGTGTCCACCTCTGCTGTAATAGAAAGAATTTTATCAGCATGGAAATTATTTTTCTTTTTTCATATCCTAGCTTGAGCACAGTGCTCTCTGCAGTGTTCTGAATGGTCTGAGAGATGATCGTGTTTTCTGATGTGCTCTTGATTTTGTCTGTGTGTGTGTTAGAGATCCGTAATCAGCTGGTGGAGCAGTTTAAGTGTCTGGAGCAGCAGTCGGAATCTCGGATCCAGCTGCTGCAGGACCTGCAGGAGTTTTTCCGCCGCAAAGCCGAGATTCAGCTGGAGTATTCGCGTAGTCTGGAGAAACTAGCCGAGAGGTTCTCGTCCAAGATTCGCTCCTCCAGAGAACACCAGCAGTTCAAGTAAGCCGAGTGGCATTGTGTGTGTGGTGTGTGTGTTTGTGTATCTGTGTGTGGTGTGTGTGTGTGTGTATTTGTGTATCTGTGTGTGTGGTGTGTGTGTGTGTCTGTGTGTATTTGTGTATCTGTGTGTGTGTGTGTGTGTGTGTGTGTGTGTGTGTGTGTGTGTGTGTGTGTGTGTGTGTGTGTGTGTGTGTGTGTGTCTGTGTGTATTTGTGTATCTGTGTGTGTGTTTGTGCATCTGTGTGTGTGTGTGTGTTTGTGTATCTGTGTGTGTGTGTATCTGTGTGTGTGTGTGTGTGTGTGTGTGTGTGTGTGTGTGTGTATCTGTGTGTGTGTGTGTGTGTGTGTGTGTGTGTGTAGCTGTTGTTAATCTTGCTTTTTTTTATTTTGTTCTTGCATGTATTTGTGTTAGTAATGAACTGAAATGAGAACATTTGGTTTCATCATGGATTTTGAATCTTTATTTCCAGTTCTTTGCTTTCTTTTATTTGTTTTTATATCATTGTAATAATAATAATAATAATAATAATAATAATAATAATAATAATAATAATAAAATCCTTCTTTCATTTTAGCTTCATTTTAATAGAACTGTATGGCAAAGAAAATTTAAAGTCTTTAACCCATAAACTGCATTCTGCAAATTCAGTAGAAAGTTTATTGAATAATTTATTAGTAGTTTTTTATTTAAACCATTCGGTGAGACTGTTATTAGCAGTGCTTTTGTCTAATCTGTGTTTACCGGGAAAAAGTGTAGCAGTGATGATATTTATAGATGTTTATCACAGTTTGTTTAGTGTGAATATACCCTGCAATCAGACCTAATGCTCGTGATATTAAAAATAATCTATTTCTAAGGTACATTTTATTTTGAGTGTTTTATTGTACTTGCTCAGTAACTGTCACTACTGACTGATGCGTTGTTCCAAATATTGTACAGGGAAAGACGACACTACAGCAATCGGAGCACAGCTTCAGTTTCATACACAGGAGTCCTTTAAACCGGTTTATAGTTTAAGCATGAAGCACAGCTGCTCTTGGGACAGCTGCAGGTACACTGTGAATAAAATAACACTGTAAATAAATCAGTGCTATATGCTATATATGCTATAGCTGTAGCCATAGCCATTCTAGTCAATAAGCACCAAGTCTAACACAAAGGAAGAATGGAACATTTCATAATGTTTAGTGAAACGAAAATATTGTGCTTTATTCCTCTGAAGATACAGGAATTATTTTAGATTCATGGAAAAATGGCTAATAAAAATATGCTTTGAATATATTGAAATTGTCTGTATCCAGTGTTAAACATTGTGTTATACAGATTAGGTTTTTTTGAGTAGACTGAGACCTACAGTATAGTAGTTGATGTTGGATGAGGAGGTCTTGGGTTTAGTCCACATTCCAATGCAACCCAGAGGTGTTCAGTGGGGTTGAGGTCAGAGCTCTGTGCAGACCACTTCCAGTTCTTCCACCCTTGCAAACTCAAACCCAGGCGTGGTCTTATGTGGGTCTTTCCCAAACTAAGTAGAAAGCGGATGCCTTTGTTCCAGCATGACCAATGCCCATGTTCAAAAAGTCAGGTCCTTGAAGATATGGTTTCCCAAGGCTGGAGTGGAAGACCTGGAAGTGGTCTGCACAGAATTCCTGACCTCAACTCCACCAAACACCTATTTCTTGAATTGGAATGTGGACTAAACCTAAGGCCTCCTCATCCAACATCAGTGCCTGACCTCACTAACACTTCTGTGGCTGAATGAGCAGAAACCCTTACAGCCATCCTCAGAAATCTAGAGGGAAGCCCAGAAAAGTCGAGGCTATTGTGATAAAACAGGGACTAAATCTGGAATGGGATGTTCATCAAGCATATGAGTGTTATGGTCAGTTGTCCACAAACCCACTGATGGGATTCTTTACCTACAGTACATGAAGAACAGCTCGTTTTTTGTACTTTGAGGTACTCACTAAAATAGAGAGAAGAAACCCTCGCTGTCCATTTTCATACGTTCATATGTTGTTGTTGAGGAGTAAGGTCAGAGTAGAATGTCCAGTCTAGTTGGAACTGACAGGACATTATCTTAAACCAGCATTTTTTTTTTTTTTTACAACCGTGGTGAGCAGAAAAGCATCTCAGAATGCGCTACATATAGAACTCGCACTGCTATAGGTGTACAGTAAATGTGTGTGTGTGCAAGG